>NW_012028505.1:648478-654290 GCF_000956235.1 Wasmannia auropunctata | reverse complement strand
GAAGCCAGCGGCTCTCAAATTTCGGGTGGTACGTGGCCCTCTTTGAATGTCGATACGAAATTCTCTCATCGTTCCCCGCGCTCTCGGTTAACCCCCGCCAATCCGAGCCTACGATTAATGATGGTGTCTCGGCGATTCAGAGAAGACCGTCAGACGGAAAAGTCGCTTTCCCGATATACGCGTGAGTCGCGGACTCAAACAAGTCTGGCGATTCTCGACATTTCCCGTCCCATTTCGATGAAGTTCGTTAAAATTGCATTAAAACACGAGGCACTCGCTCGCCTCCTCCCCGCCCCCCTGAGAGGATTTTCGGACGGAGAACCGGTGGATTAAAAGATCAACTTGGACAGTTCCATTCGCGAACGCTCTCCGAGGAAACAACTGACCAATCGCTGTCCGCCGCGCGCGCTCTCTCTCTCTCTCTCTCTCTCTCCCCGAGCGCTATTTATTGAGACATCAGCCCTAGCCGCGGCCGAAGAGGAAGATTAAAATAATATTTCCTTTTTACGGCGCGCGCGGAGAGAGAGGAAAGAATCGATCGAGCCCCGTCGCGTTCGTTCGTCGTCCCGTGCTGGGCCACCGCCGCGGTCCACCGCGTTTGATAAGAAATTCCTTTTATTGTCGGCGGAAAGCGCCTTTATTATTGCGAATCGCACGCCGGGATAATTGCTCGCCGATCGCGACGGAAAATTGCCAATGTTCCAATTTACTTTCGATCGATCTACGGCTCCTCGTTTATATATTACACCGTCATCATATTATAAGGCAATAGGACACGAAAGCTCGATACTCGGTGTTCAATTGTTTCGCACAGTTCAGTGTTTGAACTTAACGTATTCGGGATTTTTAAGGAAAACTTGAAGAAACTGAATTTAACATTTGGTAATTTTAGTACTTTATTTATACGAATTTTTAGTATACAGAAAGAACGATTGAGCTGGAAATCTAAAAATTTTGCTGGGATACAGATCTGAAAATAATTCTTGTTGGACCATCAAAATAATTTTGTTGAAAACTCAGAAATGGTAAGCATTGCTATATTAAACGTTTTGATACTCTAGCAATCAGTTATTTGACTTTCCAACAAAAATTATTTTGATGGTCCAACAAGAATTATTTTCAGATCTGTATCCAGTAAAATCGTTCTTTCCGTGTATTTTATAATGCGAATTTAGTTATTTTAAAATTCAAAGTACGGAAGGATTTTACGTCGAGCCGCCAGGATAAAGTGCAACCTACATTCTAATACAAGAGCGAATAAATAACCGTCGATAAAAGGTACTGATAAAAATGCTAATGTAATATCTGACCGATCTCAGATTAAGTTAATCGTTTCGCGGAAGCTCGCATTCGATACGGAACGCGAGTTGATGCGGCTTCCGCCGATCTCTCTCTCTCTCTCTCTCTCTCTCTCTCTCTCGCTCATTCTCTTCGATTTACTTTGATCTACTTCGATCTATCGCGCGTTGTTTCTCGTCGCCTTAAACCTTAAAGGGTTAAGGTCGCGATCGACGTCTGGCGGTTCGCCCGACAATAAATAGCACGCATACCACCCGACAGTTCTATTTGCGGACGACATTTCAGCCAAAGCGCGGCTTCGATCGATCGCGTTTCGGCATCGTCGACGGATTTCCCGGAAACCGGCCCCGTGCCGCGCCGCGCCGGCTGCAGTTGCAATGCTGCCGAACTACAACTTGAGATCAAATTGAACATGGATTTCCCCGCGGACGGTAAGGGTCTCCGACATTCACTTCGAACAATAATATTAAGAAAGTAATAACTAATTGTGACAATAGTGACAAAGCTGACGATTAACAGTTTTTCTCCTCTGTATATTTTAATCATAAACCAGCACCTGATTTATTAAATAAAACAATAAAATGATCAAATAAATTTGTTAATTAAATAAAAATTTTTAAATAAAATAAAAATATATAATATAGTAATAATAAATTGTTCTATAATAACAATAATAACATAAAAGTTTTTTTATCTTTTCACATACATACACATACATACGTGTTGCCGAAGCGTTTTTCACTCAAAATTATACGCACGAAAGGTTTGACACGCGCGTTTCGCTCTTTATACTTTGTAAATCTCATGATACGACACATTTTTTTCACTTCCTCTCGCGGCTGAAAAAATATCCCGCAGCGCCCGAAGATCCGCGAGATGGAAAAAAGCGATGTTATATAATTTTAATTACTTCCACATAGATTACACGGCGGCGCGAAATTTTTAATGGCAATAATAAGACGCGGGGACGGTATGAGAACGCGATTTTAACATCGCGCGGAAATTACTTGAAAATATTATGACAAAACTTTGTGCGGGAGGAAGCTTTCTCCGGAGCGCGGTTGTCTCCGGGGAGAGAGTCCGACTCGCCACGGCTGCTCCGACTCGTCGCGCGCGCTCCGTGGTGGGAGAAAGGTCGTGTGTGCACACACAATAACACGTCGCCTCTCTCGCGACTTTTTCTCCTCCGCTCTTTGTCGTCGTGGCTATTTTTTTTTTCTAATCGATTCCACGAAGAGAAAAGTGGAAGATTGGCCTGCAAGGTAGCCGCTTCAAAATCGATCCGCAGTAAGTAACTAGAGACCGCTGTCTCCCTCTCCCCCCTGCCCCCCACCGCTCTGTCGTTCCACCCACTCCCTCCCCGTTGCCCCGTTCACTTTATCTGCCCCTAGGAGGTAAAGGTGCAATGTGCTCGACTCTTTCCCTCTCCCCCCTCCCCCCCTCCCCCCCCACGTCTTCTGTCTGCAGGGAGTTATAATTTCGGCGGCGATACGCGAAAAAAATGGCACTCGCCTCGATTGTCGTCGCACGTTTCGATCGTTTCGCGGATAAATATAGGGGTTGCTTTCAGCGTGACTGCGCGTCTCGAAATTGGAGACCCGCCGGGGCTAAATTGCCCCTCCGCGAGCGGACGCTTTCGATCCGAGTGTCCGCGAAGTGGCCCGGGGCAGATAGACCGGATCGCGCGCGTGACATTCTCTTTTTCTCATTTTGCGACGCGCCTCGATTCGCGAAATTCCGCCGATATCCTTCGGCGAACTGTGCAGCGTCGCTCTATTAGCTTAATGGGCCGCGAAAGCGGGATGAAAAATTTACGCGCGTGTTCTATAGAAGAATGGATGAAATTTCTTTTCCAATATTTTTGTTCTTTTGATATTGGAGTAAGGACAATGGTATTGAAAAAAAATAATGGGAGAGAGAGAGAGAGAGAGAAGAGAAGGTTAAAACAACGACAAGAAATTCTCTTTATTAAGGATATTTGAGCTATACAATACCCGCTATAGAAAAACGAATAAAAAGTTACGACAAAAAATTGGTGGAAATTTTACGAAAAATTTTAGTCGTGAACGGTCTGATAACAACTTAAAAAAAAAAACAACGAATAATTCGACTTGTGAATGGCTTATGCAGTGTAATTAATGATCATATTTTACTGCAGAATTGTAGGGAAACAATTTTTAAACGAAAATTTAAGTGGCTCCACACAAAATACTTATTCAAATTCTATTAGGAAAGTTAAAAAATCTGATTTAATTTGTAATGTGCTATTTTCCCATTAAATTTGCAAAAAAAAGTACTACAAAACGCGACTTTACATAAGAATCAATACAGAAAAAATCAAATAATTTTTGAACTAATAAGAGAATTGTGCTCAAATGCCTCAAATTTGATGCAGATATTCAGACGTAATAATGTCACACATCTCGAAGCATTATCACAAATATAAAACGTCCGCAATCTACTTTCGTTTCTATTTTAATTTCAATATAATTATGTCACGAATTAAATTCTCTTGAAATCAATCTCCGCGTCTTTATTTACGATTAATTAAATTAACGAATAAGTAAAGTTATTTGCGCGCGTGCGAGCTGTTCAGAAACGACCAGTTCGTTGACACTCCTGAATTATTGTATAAAGAACAGCGTTTTTTGCATCATAAAGTATTCACGCTACGAGGTACCTCCACATAGATATGTGGATAGATATGCGTACGTGACGGAGAGATACAAGCGGGAAAGTCGGGAGATCATCGTCACCGGAATAAAATGGGGGTACTAGATTCTCGAATGCCCGTGGGAGGATTAATTATCCCGGTGGACTCTTATCTTAGCGGAAGAATTCGCGAAAGCGGGGGCGACATCGATGACCCCGTGTTTCGTGCCGCCGTTTAATTCATTAGTCGCGGGGGAGCCGCGAACAAAAGGAAAGAGCCGGAATTCCGGGAAGACGAGAGGTGGGAGGGGAGGCGGAGGAAGAGAACGGGAGGGGGGGCAAGAAGAGGCGAAGCGCTACTAAAGAGTGTGCCGTCGGTCTTAATGACGTCCACTTAGTAATTGCGTGAGCGCTCATTAGCGCAACCGGAAGGGTGAAAAAGTGCGTCCCGATTGCGTGTCCGAATCCGCGGGATTCTTCATCTCGAATTTCGAGCCGGCTGACAATGAGGATTGAAATCGAAATCGATTCGATTCCCTATGTAAGCGACGATTTTCTAAATCTGGCGGCTAAAAACAGGAGCGTTAAACGGAATAACATGAGCACTTCCAGAATTTACAGAATAGATTTCCGTCGGTAATGGAAGCGCAACACGGATTTCTTTACATAGCGACGCGTCAGCACGTAACGGAAATAAAACTGGCGAGATTCACGGAGTGAGTTATGCACACGATGTCAATTAACACACGTTTACCTCATTCTGTGAGTTTCATGAAAAGTGTATAATACGCTCGTTGTCGGAGAAAAATATTGCGCTGATCACATACACAAAGGTGACGACTGTACAAGTTTCATACGTAGGATTAATACACATAATTGATAATGTAGATAGTTGAATAAACTTATGATACTGAAACTATTTTATTGTTTCAATAATTGTAAAATAAATTTATTCGAATATGTATGTACAACTTTATACATATAAAACTTGCCACCACTATGTTTTTTTAAGTGTATATTTATGTGTGTATTATCTTTAAAAAAGAATTGTATATATATATATATATATATATATATATATATATATGTATATAATTTTACATAATACATGTATATTAAATTAAATTGTAATATTATCTATAATATAATAAAATGAAACAATTGTATTTATACATATTAAATTAAATATATGTCAAATATATAATATAAATTATGTTTGTAAATTATGTATATATAATGTATGTATGCGTGTGTAGACATGTATATATATGTATGTATATTCAATCTTTAGGACAAAATCGTGAGCATCCGTTCGCGAAGCACCTTCCTTCCTGTGGGGTCTCCTCTCACTCTTTCTTCCTCCCCTTTAATCCTCTCGTCCCCCTCCTACGCTCAGATCGTCGAACCGCGACACGCAATTTTCCCGGCTTCACGCCCGTGTCGCGGAAACCGCGGTGGAACGGAATTTCCGGTCGCGCAAGAAGCCGCGCGCGCAAACATCGCCATTAAACTCGCGCCGTGTAAAAACCTCGCGGTCTCCCTCCGGCCTCCTCCTCCTCCTCCTCCTCCCCCGCCTCTCTCTCTCTCTCTCTCTCTCTCCCTCTGCGACCCCGTGGCTCAACCCCGCGTGTCCACCGCTTTCTCCTCCTCCACTCCGCTCCGCTCGCCTCGTTCGACCGCGAAGCGGATCTGCACGCTCGACCGGCCGCGGTTGCGAGATCGCGCGCGGGGAAAAGAGAGAAGAGAAGGAGAGGGATAACAGGTGCGATCCTTTCGCGATGGGAAAACGAGATCGGGAGAGATCACGCGGCGGCGATGGTCACGACATGCGGCGGGACGCGGGAGGGAGAGGGGCAGATGC
>NW_012028505.1:614361-648458 GCF_000956235.1 Wasmannia auropunctata | reverse complement strand
AGGGGGGAGGGGGAGAGAGGGGGGGGAGGAGATGAGAGGAGGATGGGGTAAATTGCGCGGCGCGGACGGAAAAGTGACGTCGCTAATTGGAGCGCGATGCCGGCCCGGTAATTGCGTGCGCGCTTCGCTTTGTTCTCGCGTGAGAAACACGGACATCTTGATGGCTTTGCAAAGCGGGGGGGGGGGGGAGGGAAAGCAGGGGACACACACGAGACACCGCGAGGAAGAGAGAATATAATATATCGATAGTAGATAGGACGTTTCAGCGTTTGAAAAGCCGGACTGTTATATTTGGTATCAGGAATCAAAATCATGGAAATGTGTCGGCATAACGAGGTAAACAAGAATTAAATCAGGGGATAACGAGTACTGTAATTGCGGATGTGGCTAAAATAAATAGGAGTAACGGAAAGGAAAAACTTGTCTCGCCGGTAAGCCAAGTAAGCTGATGCGAAGCGATGCAAGATATTAAATTAAATATAAAACGCGAAGCGCTATGATTTTACGGAATTATTTCTCGAAAGATTTGTACCGTTAATTCCACAGTCGTACGAATTATCATACACATTTCGTAGATTATTACGCCGCAATAATTTTATACCAACGTGCAAATGCGCGCTGCACCTCTAGAATTTTAATAAATTCCCATATATGTATAATTTTATTAAAAAAGCTCGTAATTGTTGTATTTCTGAGCGTCACGTCTGAGCTTCATGGCCTGAGAAATTTTTGAAATTCCACCATCAATCGTTCGTAAGACGTCCTGCGGTCTCTTTCACGTCGATCCTCCCGCGTAAAAAGCGGGAGATCAGAGGCCTCTCGCGCTTTATCCATTTAACTCGATTGCACGGCGGAAGGCAAAACCTACCTTCAGTTTATCCGGAAGCTGTCGGAAGCGGCCGAATTGAGTGTTTTAATGAAAAATCTCCATTGTGCCCCTCCCCCCCCCCTCGTCTCCGCTCCCGGAACGACGTAGGTCCCCCGTTTACTATCTCTCCGTTTTTTTTTCTCTCTTATTTCACACCGAATAAGAATTTTCGCCGCGGAGGGACAAACGATTATTCCGGACGCGCGGGAGAAAAAAAAAGGAAGAGGGACGACTCCTCCTTGACGAGGAGAGCGAAATTCCGCGTAGCAAGGATAAACGATCGCTTTTCAGTCCTCGGCCTCGGAAAAACTCCGGGAGAGAGAAAATCTCGTGGAAAATCTGGCGATTGTCCGTTTTCCGCTGATGAGAAATAGTGTGGGAAATGTGCCACAATAATATATCGGGGCACTAAGGTTTTCTGCGATAAAAAGTAAAGGTGTTTTAGGATACACCTTTTAGAAAAATAAAGCAATCAAATTAAATTAAATATCAAATATTGTCGATAAAACAGATATTAAATTAAACATCAAATAATCAAAATCTAGAGCTTCAAAAGTTTTAATATTAAAAAAATAATAATAATAATAATTCAGCGCTACGAGCAAAAATTGCACTACATCACGTTCTCGCGATACTGCAGCGCAATTTTTGGAAGTGCATCGAGATTTACTGGGGGATTGTCCACGGCGCGTTTATCGAGAAAGAGTCGCGAGGGGATTCTTTGAACGCGCAGAAATAAACGCGGCGGTCGCGGCCTTCGATTGAAATCGTCCCGAGATCCCGACCGAGATATATCCCTCTATCAACGGACGATCCGCCGAGGCAGTGGGAGGGGACAGAGGAGATTCCGTCTTCGTGAGAGTCGCGAAGATTTCGCCGTCTGATTTTCAGCCCACCCCCGTTTACGTCGGCCTGCAGAGGGATCGAGAACGCGCGAGAGCCGCAAGAGGCGGGAGGAGGCTGAAACGGAAATCCTTCTTTCAGCTGGCCATGGTGAGAGTGAAGAATGGCGCAGCTGTTGGTGTAGCGCAGGAAGCCCCTCGAGCTTAAAGCTACGCCCGACACGATGGACGCGATAGGATCCGCGCGCGTTATACATGATCGAAGGGCTTAGGATTACCGGGAAGGTAATACCGAGGGGGCCGAATACCGAAAACTCGAAATCGTGTAAGTAGCTGAGGCGCCGAGTAACCGGACGTCGAAGAATCCGACACTTTTCCTAAGAAGACGAAAAAAAAAAAGAAAATAAAAACCTGATACGTCGGGATTCGCGAAGATCTTCGAAAATGGACCAACTTTCAAGATTCTTCAGCTTCAGCTTAAGACTAATTTGACCTTCGAGCAACTTGAAGCTTCAGAAATTTCTGTTAGTCCTACAGGATTTAAGAATTCGACAGCTTGGAAAAGACTAACGATAAATCCTAATCTTTATTAAAAGTTGTTTTATTAGGAGGATTTAAGACTTGAAATCAAATTTGTATCGAAACGCATTTATATATACATATACCTATATATGTATTAAATTTAATACAAATTGTAACTGTTATAGAAATCGTCTCAATAACAGACATTTGCATTTCTTGGGAATAAATTCTAAAAAATAATTCTGCAAATTATCTCATTTTTTTTTTCATTTTCTTCCAATACTAAATAATTCAGAGATTTGGAAGCTATATCATTTAATACATTTTAATATATTAAATATACTTTTTGATGCATTAAACATTTAATTCATTTCACATTTAATTTTCGTGTTAGATATACATTTACGACATATTTAATAATGTGTATATATATATATATATATATATATATATATATATCATTTACTACATTACTTTTAAAACAGCTCGCAGCAAGAAATAGATATATATTAGACACCGCGCCGATGTCTCTTGGCGCTATCACTTAATTACCATTTAATTATTACTTTTTGAGTCGGCAGTCGGTCGGAGAGGATCTTAAAATCAGTCGCGCTTTAACTACTTCCTCGGCAAAAAGAAGTCAAACTTGTGACCGAGGGAGAGAGAGAGAGAGAAGCGCCATTAATCGGCGTCCTGCGGAAAGCCATGGCGAGGCAAAAGCCGCCTCCTCGCGTCACGCAAACTTCGCCATCTGATTTTCCCCGCGGCGTCCATTTTTCCAGCGGACGGATCGGGGGGATGGCGAGGGGGCAGGGGGGGGGGACAGACAGAGAGAGAAAGAGAGATAGAGAAGAAGTGGAGAATGTGGGGCGGCGAGAGGAGGAGGGGGAGGAAAACGGAAATCCTTCTTTTAGCTCGGTGTACCAGCGGTGAAGAATGACGGTGAGCTTTAGAGCTTAAAGCCGCGTTCCTCCGGACGGCTTCTGCCGCCACCACGTCTCTGGAAGAAACGTGAGGGCTGACGGGGGGAGACAGAGGGTCGGGGGAGGGTTTAGGGGAGAGGTCGGAAGATCCTTCTGGATCCTTTTAAGGCACTCCGACACATATTCGCGCTTATGAGTTCTGCTGCAGGTGCACCGAGGTGTGAGAGGCACCTGGAACTGCGCGAGATACCGCGAGAGCTTCGAGGGGGACCGAACTTATTCATCCGCGAGACACTTTTGAAAAATTATACGGGAAGGGGAGGAGGCAGAGGTTCTTCCTTAACCATGTCTACGCTCGGCAGATTCCTCTGTGACGCGCGATCAATTTATTTTCATTGAAAGTGCGAGGACGCGAGAGAGACGGCGGATTTTCCGCCGAGTAATCGGCGAGAATAAACCTCTCTCTCTCTCTCTCTCTCTCTCTCTCTCACCGCTCCGGATAATAAACCTCACGCCGCGCCGCAACGAGAGACGTAACGAGATTCCTGTTCTTCGATTAGCTTCAGGCGCGTCTTGTTTTAACACAATCGAGGGGTCGTGTTACATCTAGAATTGGCAAATTCGTACCTACAACAGCGAGCTGCTCTCGATCGAATGTATTCTTGTTTCATTTGGAGTCAGAATACGGTGTCTTGGACCGACCTCCTCTCACGGCAGAATTTACTGATAGAATTTGCATATCCATTTTGAGCAGCACAATTCTGGTTTCGCTCATCTCCTCTGGTATTATTGTTGACCCAAGATGTTACCGAGTATAATTCGGTAACCAGTAACACGATCCACGTAGTCTCCTTTCGGCCCTCCACCCTCGGGCTACTCCTTTATTCTTAGGTCAAAATATCATTGGATGATATTTACATTTGTAATCCCCCCCCCCCTCCGGAGTATCAGCTCATCGCACAGGTATGTATATTTCAGGCCGGAATACAAATTCCTGCCGTTTAGCTTTCTTTATTATTAGATTTGGCTTTATGAATTTGTATTAACGCGTTACATTAACATTAATTTGCATTAATAGCAAATTTGAAGCTTTCACCCTCGAAACATCCGGGATTACCATTGAATGGAAATGTAATTTTACATTTTACATCTCTGAAATTCCACAATTTTTGTTCATGGTAATTGAAAATTTTTTAGTTTAAAATTCACTTAAAAAATTGTTAAGAATTTAAATTTCTACAATATCCAAGAGACTTGACTGTCAAAAATCCTAAATTACAAAAATCAATTCCAGAATTCAAAAATAGAGAAATTCAGATAATTATTTTTAGAATTATATTTCAATTCTTCAATAATCAATAATGGTACATCAAAGAATAAGGCAACTTGGCAACTATAAAGGTGACAACTACGAGTTTTATATGTAGAATTAATGTACATAGTTGAACAAACTAGTTTATAGTTATGCCAACTGTAAAATAGTTTATTCAACTGTATACATTAGTTTAGTTAATTATGTACATTAATTCTACATATATAAATCCAAAATCTGGATGGGAAATCCCAAATCTGAATCGAAAGCTTCAAGGAGAAGAGATAGGAAAGAAGGAGATGTAGATAGGAAGTAGTAGACACCAAAATTCTTTCAACATCGACGCGCACATTTCTGGAAATTGAAGATACTCGAAAGAAACCCCCTTCCCCCCACCCGAGATTAAAACGCATCCCGAGATCCGAGAGTATTCCGAGCATTCGCTATATTAGCGCCTCGAGATATCCTGCGAAACTTCACGTCTGATCTACAAAGGGATCATAACACCGCAGAAACTCGTTGCTAAACACAGAACAATGTTGCGCTCACGCTCGCGCGCGCGCGCGCAAGTTGCTGATCGCGCGCGGACAGAACTTCGTTGTGTACAACTCTAATTCGCGAATTTAGCGCGCGCTGCACCCTCCTCCCCTCCCCCCCCTACCCCGCGCCCATTTCCGCTAAACAAGGACGGGGGATTCATAAGCCCGGGCCCGCATAAATGCGTTTCCCTGATTCCGCCATATTTCCCCCGCAAAGTAAGGTCGATTAAATCACCGCGGTCGTGTTGCGCAACGCATTAAACGTGCCCGACCCGCCTCCGGGGGGAAAAGGCGAGGGCGAGAGGGACGGAGGAGGGAGGGCGCGCGAAGCGGGACCGGCGGAAAAGTTTTTTCCCCCAATTCCGCATCGTATGCATGGGTGGCACGCGGACGAGGGGGCCCAGGAGAGAGAGAAGGGATAATCCGTTTTTGCTTTTGAAAGGAACACGCGGCGAACGTAAATGAATTACCACTTCCGCGTCGCGTCGCAATAAACTCCGCCGCGAAATTCAGGCTTTTTTTTCCTCTTACATTTCCGACGAAGTTATCTGACTTGATTAAACGTCGAGCGATGGTTTCGAGGTTCACGCATTCGGTATATATCGTACGCCACTCGCAAAGCATAAAAGCTCGCGGAAAAGATAAGCTTGAAAAAACAGAGGGAGAGAAATAAATTTTCAATAGCAAACAATTTTTTTTTCTAATAGAACAAAGCTCTTGCACAGACACTCGACTTTCTCCGATGTAAAAATTCTCTGTGTATGAGCGATGTAAGATAAGTGCGACGTCGACGATTCGCTAGTAAGTCGTGATGAAGGCCGATTAGACACTCGGAGAAGAAGACAGTGATGACAATTGTATGCCTAGATGGCAACTATATAATATATAAGTTTTATGTATTTGTAGAATTAATGTACATAGTGAAATTGTACATTGTTAAACTATTTTATTTTGCAACCAAAGCCGAATGTTAACAATTAGTTTTCGTTAATGCACACAGTTGAATAAACTAATTTATAATTATTGTAACTAGAGTTTTGTTATTAATTAGTCCTCGTTACAGTAACTATAAAATAGTTTTTATTCAATAACTATAGAATAATAAAAACAAAGAGAAAAAGAGGCTAACGAGGCTAATGACAGTCAAACGCGGTACTTGGGTAAAGAAAATTCAACAATTTTAATGATACTTCAATCACATGATCAATTCAATATACATGTGATTGAAATGTCATTAAAAATGTTGAATTTTCTTTACGCACTAAGTATCGCATTTGACTCTTGTTAGCCCCTTACTTTGTTTTTCAAAATTTGAAAGTCCATTAATTTCTTTGTATAAAATAATTATTATAAAATAGTTTATTCAACTATATGTACGTGTACTATGTATAATTAATTCCACACATATGATTGCGTGTATAGTTGTCAACTGTATATAATTGCCATCGCTATACGACTTTTTTCTTTGAGTGCCCCGCGACACAATCGGCGCGATAACGTCGCGACACCCCGTATAACACGCAACAATGTGTATCGGGACGCGTTTTAACGGGCCACTTTTTCCGCCGTTAAGAGCCGCATTCCACGACGAATGTATATGGGAAACGGAGAGAGGTGCCTAATGATCCGGGATCCATCCGGATGGATCTTCCGACGTTATCGCGCGGCATTTGCTAATTGCGTGGCCGGGATACGAGCGGCGGGACGATCCAAAAGGACCACCAGGCTCCGAGGATCTTCCGAGCGGAGGGAAGGATAAATCGCCGGGCGGGTGTACAAATCGCGTTTGTCTCCGATAGCAGATCCGGTTCTCCTCCGAAGAAACCACCTAATTGTTACGGTTACTGTTGCAAATTGTTTCTTAGGCGGGTCGCCCGTTTCGGGCGCGCAATCTGCTTTTTAGTTTTACAACGCGGCCCGATTGCTAAATCTCGCGGCAAAGAAGTTTAATGGGAGCCACTTTTACCGAGAGCCATCGGTTCTGCAGCGATCCTCAAACAATCTTCGAAGGATTAATTATCTTTCGTGGCAAACAAACGCGTAAAAGTAAATAAGATTTTTGCCAAACGTGTTAATAAAGGAACGTAAAAAATATATATATTTTTTTAAATTACTATAAGACAATTAAATATATTTAGGGACAAATCGAATGAGTTACCTTCCTATATCCAATCGTTATAAAAAAATTGGATCTAATCAAAATGAGAAAAAATTGGATTTAATCAAATATTACATCCAGAAATTTTCGAGAGACGTGTATATTTGAAATTGTAATAAATCTACATTCTGCTTTCCCCGAGAACGTTCAGTTTTCCCGCAATAAATTTATCATTTAAATCGAGACTGATTTCTCTAATATCGCGAATCAAGTAACGTAAAATTAAACTTCCGAGGAGATTAAAGTCCAATTAAAATAGTTTTCAAAATTAAATTAAACTTGAAATAGCTCTCTAACTTTCATTTGAGCGACTATACCAACGCGCCATTAATAGGCAGCTTTTCGCGCTCGGCGCTCGTTATATAGAATTTTCCTCCCCGCGTCGCTCGCGTCGCTTAATCGGCCGCCGTTCGTTCCTCAAGAGTAATGGCCATTCTGTTTTAATATCGCTGAAAACCGGGGAAACGCATCATAACAATCGCGTAAATATTGAATCATGGACGCGCCATTTGTCACCAATACGCCGTATTATTTTCGCGTGCGCACATACGCACATCGTTCACGTCGTAAATCACGCGCGGCAATGCTGCTAAATGATATTCGTCGGTCATTGTTTATCCGCGCGAACGACGCGGACCCGTCGAAATGTAACATTGGCTCGCATAAATATGGAAATACTATAATATCGGACTTCCCCTTCCACCCCCTCTCCTCTCCGCACCCATACGTCATTCTTTATAATGTATTCTGCATCACGTTATGCTCAACGATCCGCCGCGTTTACATTACTGCATCAATAATTTATCAGTAATTTGTTATCAGCGAGGCAATAGATTCCGGATATTTTTCTTGCATATTTTGAAAAGCCAAAAACCCTTTCCGATCCTTTCCGAATTTTTTAGTGCCGACGTTATGATAATAATGTCGGCTCTCTCGAGGTAATGCAATTTTGTGACAAACAGTTGTATAAAATGAGTCTAAAAATCGCCGATATTCTAAATTTTTTGGAGTAAATCTCACTCCAAAAGAGTGAAAATTCACTCCAGAAAATTTAGAGAGTTGTCAGCGTATTGTTACGTATGAAATTTTAGAACTTCGATGCGCGTTTGTAACATTTTTAACGATGATAACGTTAAAAACTTCGAAGTACTTTCGAAATTTTCGAGAGTCAGAAAACTTGGAAAACCTAAACTCTTTGAACCTTCGAATTTGGGATCCTCCGTGACTTTGGAACGTCGAATTTTTCTGGGACTTTTGAGACTCGCAGGTTGAAACGTTCGGAACTTTGGAATTCGGATCTATGAGATATTTCGAATCTCTCGGGAACCAGTGTTCTGAACCTTGAAAGTCTTGAAAGTTTGGGAACATCGAACACTGAGAACGCGCGCGTTTGAACAAAACTTAGGAAACTTGGGAATTTCTGGGATTCCCAACCAATATAATTTCACTAACAAGATCTAATAACAACAACAACAATGATAATAATGGATAATGGTGATGATAATGATAATGATAGTGATGATGATAATGATCATCATCACTATCATTATCATTATATATAATAATGCTATCACAATCATAATTATCATAAGAAATAATGTCGCAATAATAATTATCATATAATGATAATTGTGGCACAAAATAATTATCATAATAATTACAGTGAATATTAATCGACGTGAATAACAATAAGAATTGACGAAGGGACGTCGTAATCAAATTAATAATCCTGCATCATATTTATTCATGTTTTCATTGTGAAACAGTATAAAGGAGCGACGAGGGGAGACGTAAAACGAGAGGGAAGATTGATCATCGTGTATCAAGGGTGCTCCTCTCAAAAAGGAAAGCTTCGAAAGCACAAAATCCCTTCCTCGCTAAGTCCGACGAGTTCGTTTCGTCTTTTTACCCTCGTCCTTCCGTTCGCGTCGTCCTTATCGTCCTTTTGCCTCTATTCTGATCCCAGCGGGCTGAGGAGGATATTAAAAGGAAGGGGAAAGGATAACGCATCTACCTTCGCAGCCCCCCTTCCCCCCTTTCACTCTCTCTCTCTCTTTCTCTCTCTCTCGCTCTCGCTCGCTCGCTAGCTTCGTTGCAATACCTCTCGAAGGAGCGATCGAAACTTGCGCGCGACAGAGCTTATTTCGATGTTTCAGATAGACCAAGCTTCTTGATCTTTGCGATAAGTCAGTGCACAAAACAGAGAGCTTTTACGACAATGAACTCCATTTTCAAAGAGTATTTTAGTGTCAATGTTTGATTAATAAAAAATATAGTTAATTAGGCGTGTAAATAATTCGTCCTTCACATCTCTTTTCCCTAAAAAAAGAAGATAGTCGATAGATGCAATGGCAATTAACAAATAATTCCGCGACAATCATTTTGATGAAATTTAGAGAATTTTGAAAGACCGCCGGAAAATCGGGGATCTTTTATTGCGATGCCTCCGGTATAGAATTTCGCGTGACTGATATGCATTTTCATGACATTTCTTAAATATCAAATTTATATCGCGTTAAAAAAAAAGTAATAAACAAATACATTTCACGTTCATACGTTTCTCTCACATTTTTCACCACTTACTTTTTTTTTTACCATCGAATTGTTGTTTCCATCGAAATATCACACTCGTTATTTTCTATTATTTATCGCTTGTTTATATTTCCCCATATTTCCCCTCGTACGGCATTATACGGTAATAACTACGGCGCAAAGTTCAACTGTCTTGTCTATCTTGTTAAACTTCAAAACTTCACGTGACGTCAAAATGAGGTTCCGCCACACTCTACACAATAAAGCCTTTACGGGGCGCAATCCGAGATGCGCGCGCCTTACGTCCCCGACATGTTTCCAGGTCAATTACGGTGAAAAGCGAGGGGGAGCCAATGATGACGAAAACGGTCGGGACGGATTGATCCCCCCACGTACGCGTGAACCGAAAGCGCGTTCGCGCGAGCGAGCGAGCCGAAGTTTCGAGCCCGATTTCTCACTCAATTATCGGCCATCGACGGTGACAGAAGTGACGCGACATAATCGCATTCCGCAATTTCGAGCTTGCCTCGAGAACTCCCAATAACTCGTCTCCCGACGCTCTCCGCGGAGAGACGTCCAACTTTCGACCCGGATAAAGCGAGTTTCCCCGGAAGCGCGCAACGTGAGGTCCGCTCTTTCGACGCCGAGGCGTCTCCTCCTTCTCCATCTCCGAGAAACTGCACTTCGCTCGTCGACATGGTCCGCCGCCGATTATCGATATCGAGCAGGAGAACGCGAGAAAGCCAGGAAAGAAGTTTAAAAACTCTTCACGCTGCTGCTATTATTATACTACCATCACCACTATCATTATTATTATTATTATTATTATTATTGTTATTATCGTTATTGATATTTTTGCTGTTGTTATCGCCGTTGCTATTCATCTTTATTGCTATTACACAAATACTACTAAAATACAAAGAAACGATTATTATTATTATTATTATTATTGCGCCCGTTATTTATTATTATCTTCGTTTTTCTAACTATCTTTCTTCTCTTCTTGAAAAGAATTCGTTGATTTAGAAGAAAAAGAATTACATTTTTTTACATGCCCATTCCTGGGTGACAGCCGTCTTCCTCGGGGGACACCGCGCGCGCTATTTCGCGGGCGCGGATAGTTTTGTCCTTACGGGGAAATCCCCGTCTCTCCCCCCCTCCCACCTCTTAACCGTCCCGTGTGGCCGCCATTTTGACGGCGACCGACTAGTTTCGCTCGTTTCGGAAGTTCTTCGCTTGAGTTATTGCGAGTTCTCGAAGCGTTCGCGTTCCGCGGGCACCGGAATGCAATTATGTTGCATCACCGACCTCCGCGTGCCCGCTCGTTAGTCGATAATTACATGGGAAATCCTGGAAAAGCTCCTTAGAAGAATCTCGTGTGCGCGCGCGCGCGCGCGACCGACCGAGTCTATTTTCGCGACACTAGTCGGATTCTAGGTAATAATTAGCAATGCTCGACGTAATGCGCCTCGGTTTTCCCGGAAAACGAAGAGATTCTAGTCGATAGCAGTGACGATAAGTATCGAAAGAGGGAACAAAAAAAGAGCAACAAGTTCCCCGAAGACGTGTTCAGAGCCTCGGATCGTCTTCGTCGCGACGCTCAATTCGCGCGCATCTGAATGAGATAAATCTTGGAATATCATAAACGCTTTTTCCCATAAATATAAGTAAATTTTTCCCGCAATTAATTTATTTATCGTTTCTTCTTTTATTTATCGTCTGATCGCCCAGAGATAAAAACATTCCGCGATTTTTCCGCAACATATTGATTAAATTTCTTCAGACGGACGGGTTGCGCGAAAGCGGCGGAAAAAAATTGTACACCCGTCAAAAAATAGACTCACCTCGCACATACATACTTCCGAAAAGCGGAACACCGGCGCCAAAATTATGTCGCGCGCGCGCCCCGTTGCATTCTAATTAGATAACCCCCGGGTACATATATCGGGCGCGACATACGACCTCCTTAAATCCGGGGAACGTCGACGTACCCAAAATTTCCTGAAAATTACACGCGCGAGCCCCGAGGGAGAAATAAGGGCGTCCCGCCCCTTTCGCGCGCCTCTCCTTCTTTCCTCCCTCCCGCCTTTCGTCCTCCTCGCCGGATCGAGGAGCGCGCGCTTCCTCCGAACGAAACGTTAGCGGCCGTTTCGCTCTAAGCGCGAAAAGTGCGGCTAACGAAACGGGACACTCGTCGCATTTAGCGTCCGCCGAGTAAATATAGCCGGTTCTTTGTCACGCAATATAATCCAATTTTTTTAATTTTATTTTTTATACACAGCCGCACTTTCCACGCTCTAATTCCCTCCGCGAGAAGAGCGCGCTCCCCGTCTCTTCGGAGCGTGCAAAAGCGGAGGCTGCGAGTGCGGCTGAAACGAACAATCCTTTTTTACATTTGGCAAGCCAACTTACTTAGCTTACGGAGGGAGCTATACGGCTTCTCTGCCCGGTAACGGTAGCGTCGTTTCTCGTCTTATACGCCCGCGTGTTCTCCCACTCGCTTCGTTTGCACTGCTCCTCTTCCCCCGCGAAAGCAGCGAGATGCACTTGCAAAGCGCATTTGCTATTTTAATTACGGAAAAGGAAAGAAAAGCGCTAAGAGGGTCAATCTCCTTTACATTCGGTCCCCGTCTCATTGTACTTTTTATATTTTCGCATTCTCATCTCGTACCTTCCATTCCTTTATATTCACGGATCTTCGCATCTTTTCGTTTTTACGTCTTCCACTACTTTTTTTTTTTCATTGCACCTTTCACAGATATTCGCGTTTTTATATCCTTACGTATTCCCGCATGCCGACATTCCCCCACTCGTGGGCACCCGCAAGAATTTTTCTACAAGAGTGGAAAATTATACGTATTAACCTTCTAGCTAATGTTATTAATTTTTCCCTTCTATTTATATAATAGATATCCAATTATATAATAGATATTCAAGAATAAACCTTATTTTAAAAATGAGTTATGCGAAGAAATAATTTATTTTTAAAAATAAATTAACAACGATAATGTAATATGATAATACAATAATAATAATATTATAACAATATGATAATATTATAATATAATAACAGTATCATAATAATTTACTCGAACTAAATTTTTTTTCATTAAAATATGTCAGCTGATATTTTTCTGTCTTTTCGAAATAAATATATAAATACAATATTTTAATTTATATTCTCGAGAAAAGCCAAGAGAAAAGCAATTACTCTTTCATGCCCCCAGACATCCATTATCTCATCTCTCCTGCGATCGTCCCTCATTTGTCAAAAAGACACGATCGATATGCACTTGAACGCAATCAGCAATAAATATCGCGAAGATTAAAACCCGCGGGGTGCCGGCCAACGAGCGTTGCGGCGATTCATTCGTTTCCGCGGCGGTTCCGTGATTAACGCGAATTGCTCGTTAACATATCGGACCAGGTGGTCGGCGTCGAGCTGCGTTGTACGTCGTATACGTCGAAATAAATCGAGACCGAAGCGGGTTCAGCGGAAGCGCGCGCGGCGCGGCCTGGCGCGGCCGCGAGATCTGCGCGCTCGTAACTTCCGTCGCGATCTTCCGGCGCGTAAATAACCGTCGGCAGCTTTTACCAAACGTTTCGGTGCACGTCGATGCGTATTTATCGCGGGCCGCGACCGAACGGCGGGACCGACGGAATTTAAATCGCGCGGACGCGGCCGCGATGATTCAACGTGCAGGAGATTCGTGGTGATTCTGATGTGAAAAGGTGATATCGCGACGGTTTCGTTTTTTCGCTCCCACCTCCACCAACGTTCGGGAAAATTAGAAACCACAAAATTGCAAAATGAATCGAATCGTGACATCTAATAAAAAAAAAAAAATCAGTCCACCGGCGGGATCGCTAAGGGGTTAAGTATAAAAGGGATCGTTCCGCGCGGAATGAAAAATCCGGGGATAATCTCTCCGCGTTTTATCGCGCCGGGACCGTCACGCCTCATTTTTATTCCCATTTCACGCGAGTTCCACCTCCCCTCCCTCCCGCGCTCCGAAAGTTATTACGTCGACGAGTCTCCCTCATGTTCCGCAAATCTGCGCGCGAATATCCATCGCGCGACGCGCCACTGCCTCTCACCCACTTAGCGACACGTGCTCCCGCGGAGCTCCGACCGGAAAGAGAGAGAGAGAGAGAGGAGAGGGGGAGGGAGGAGAGGATGTACGTGTGTATGTGGGGCGCGCGGGAAATATTTTTCCCGCCCGAATAAAACCGAATGTATTTCCCGAAAATTCAAACGAGATTCCTCTCGCTCGACCGGCATGGGCCCGCCCTTTTTATCGGCGCCCTAAATTGTCGCCGCGGGGGAGAGGAAAAAGAGACCGCAGAACGACCGGAAATCCCTGGAAAATTCGCCCGGGGAAAATCCGAGGTCCACCCCTCGCTCATACGTCAACTGCCCTCCCCTTCGTCACGCCCCCCCCCCATCCTCCCAAATACGTGACGATTGCCCGTTTATTTTCAACGAGGGTTGTTTAATTCAAACCGTCGCTCCGGCACGCTCGGCTAAATCCATTTTGGCCGGAAAAAAAGGGTGATAACAATCGTCCACTTTCACCCCCTCTCCCTCCCGTCCTCATCCCTCCCCCACCCCTCTATCGCTCCGCTGATCAAGCCGGAATGTTCTCGCGTCGCTCGACATCACGAACGGCGTGATCGAACGGCATCGATCAAGCGAAAAGGAGAACAAACCGGACGGAAAAAATCGGATTTTCGAAAGCTAACAAATGCGCGCGAATTTGGGTAGGAATTTTTTGAAAGGGAAGGGGAGAGGGGGAGGGAGAGGGGAGACGAATATCGGATCGGACAGTCGGCGTGACAACTAACAACCGCCGAGCTTAATCAGTTTAACTTCAATTTTTTGCGTTATTATCTCAGCCTCGTCGAGAATATTTCAGTGTGTTGTGCAATCTCTATACGAGCGTTGTTCGGAAACAGAATTCAATTTCACGCCGGTCTCCCACCCCTCCCACAAAGGAGTGCGAATTCTCTCGCGCTCTCTCCACGGAATCTTTACACTTTTCTCTATTTATATCCGAAACCGATATATATAATTTCTCGCGCAGGAACTTGATCCATTCCGCAGTAAAATAGATATCCTTATCGGCAGGAGGGAAGGAGACGGGGAGGGTAAAACATTCGAAATATATCGCGGAAACGATACTATACCGCGGGAGATCTCCAAAGGGAGAATTGGCCGCGTCCGGGAAACGGAGCGAAACATAATAAGGCGCAATGCGATTCTCTCTCTCTTTCTTTCTCTCTCTCTCTCTCTCTCCCTCCCCCTCCCAACCCCCCGTTTCTTCCGTGTTATAAAAATATTTTCGGTGGCCGAGGGGGGCGAACGTTTCCTTGAATCGTGCGCGCGGTCGAGTGGAGCTCGTCTTTTGCCATTCCGCGTGCGCGCCCGACGGAATGCGGTTTGCGGCGGACCAGGAGGGAAGGGGGGAAGAAGCGGAGGGTGGACGCGGTAATACTTATTGCACACACACATACGCACACACAAATCGCCTGTGTGTACGTTCGGTGGTTACGCCCGCTTCCGATTCTCCCGCGGGGACTCTCTCTCTCTCTTTCTCTCTTCTCGATTTTTTTTCTCTCCTTATCACTCGCCGGGAATACGGGATGTAGCCCTCCCCCCCCTCTCGCTCTCTCGCCGTCCCACAACTCCCGCACCCCCTTGCCCTCGTAAATAAGTTACGCTCTCACGTACGTATCTCTCTCTCTCTGTTCCCTTCCTCCCCCTTTCCACTCAACCCCGTCATTGTTTACACGGCGGCGTGCAGCTGCAGCGGCACGTACGCCGCGCGAGGGATGCGGCGCGGCTGCTTCCTTCTTTCCCCGAGATGGACCGCCGAACTTCTCTGCGTATCCCGCGCGGTCCCGAACGGGCTTCGCGCGCGCGGGGAAAAAGTTCGCGGCGGGCGCCCACGTATTTTCGCCATTACGCGGCCGCGGTACTGTAATCAATTCATCGATCACTATAGTTTCGCAGTTCGTGAAGTCGTAAAATACGTGCCGCGAAAGGATATTTGTGGAACATCGAACGACTTTTACGACTTCTTCGGCCATTCTTAAAACGCATTCACAATTCAAAGATATACGTATTCTAATAGGCAAGTTGAGATTTTTGTAGCTTTACAAGTTTGAGGATGTACAACTTAATATTATTGAAAAATATGCAACTTCATATTTTTTTTATGAGAAGCAACTATATGTTTTTTTACTCCAATTGATTCATCTCATTATACTGTGCATATAGAAGTACCACGGTGGAGTTATCAAAGAATGAATAATTTTCCAGATATTTTACACGTCAAAATGTGTCAGAATAAAATATAAAATATTTCGTGCACTATTGACTTTTTAATAACTCCAATACTTTTATGTGTAAAATAACTAGAAGAATTATATTATGTAAAAAAATCACACTAAAAATTTAATTTAAAAAATAGCTATGTATTACTATGCCTTTATATAACTTTAAAAAACTTTTTTTTTTTTTTAATTAATGCTATCATTATTTGTCTCCTTTCAGACCATACGACATTTGTCTAAAATATTTTTCTCTAAAAAATAAAAAAAATTCTCTAAAATTCAAAGCATATAATTTTTGCCGAAATTTTCCTCTCAAATTAAAAACAAATAAAATTTGGGGGAGGAAATAAATGATCGTTTAGAATGGAATACCCTTAGATTCTAAAGTCTGAAGAACCTGTAGAAGAACCCGTATAGAAACGAGCAAAGGAAACGGAATACACGAGAGAAGAAAGGGGAGACGGCGCATCATGATCTTAATTAACGCGCACAAAACACGAGCGCGCAATTATACCCTACGCCTGCGAGTCAGGGGATTCGAGAGGGTTGACGCCGATTCACCCGGTATAACTTTTATTCGAGACCCCGCGCGTCTCGAAACGGGCGGGTTTACGCCGTGTAAACTTACGTCGGCAAATTGGCGGGACCGTAATTAAAAGTTACACGAGTGTTTACAAGGAGAGAGAGAAAGAGAGGGCTATCTCTCGCCCCTTCTCTCGCGCACGCACACGCATCACAGCTCGCCTTCTCTTTTACGCCTCGCTTTTGCCTTGTTCGGCTCGCGCCATGCAAACGACGGCCGGTCGACATTAATTAAAGTCGATAACCAATTAATGCGTAACAAGAACTCGACTCGGGCGCTCCGCCGGCGTTTATTCGCCCGTAACACGCGATCCATATGTTCGCGCGGGATCTCCTTCCCCACCCCACGAGCGAGTCACGCGCGCATTTAACGCGTGCGGACCATCGTGCCGCTCCGAAATGACTCCGATGAGAGAACCGGTCCGGAGAGATGAATATTAAAGCGTAAATCCGCTCCTGGTTTGCTTATTTTTGCTTTTTGAAACGTTTATCGTCGAAGTCTACAAGTGGGAGGGAGAACGGCGAGAGGTTTACAATTTATTAGACTGAAACTCCGGAGGTGCCGCCGGCTTCGAATTTTTCCTTTTCGACAATTACCTCGATATTTACCGACTCCTTCGGCGTTCGACAGAATTCACGGGTTTAAGACTTCATTTGAAGCTTCACGATTTTAAATTTCAACATCAACATCCGGAAGATACCGCCAGGATCCCAGAATACAATTTATTAGAATGAAGAACCGGAGAGATACCGGTACATCGAATTTTTCCTTTTTGACGATTACCTCGATTTTTATGGACTCCTTTACTGTTTGACAGAATTCAAGGATTTAAGACTTCATTCGAAGTTTCATGACTTTAAATTACAATCTCAATATGCGGAAAATATCACCAAAATTCCACAAAACAATTTATTTAAATAAAACTACGGAGGTTTCGAATTTTTTCTTTTTCAACAATTATTTCGATATTTACCGTGTCCTCAGCGTCGTTTGACAGAACTCAAGGTTTAAGACTTCATTCGAAACTTCGTGACTTTAAATTTCAATCAACCTCAACATCAACATGTGTGTGAAAGGCAAAATTCCACAACACAATTTATTAAAATAAGACTCCGGAGATACCGACGTCCTCGAATTTTATCTTCTCGACAATTACTTTCATATTTTATCGACTCCTTCGGTGCTTGACAGAATTCAGGAGTTTTAAATTTCATTTGTAACTTCACAATTTTAAATTTCAACCTCAACATTTGAAAGATATCGCCAAAGTCACGCAATACAATTTATTGGAATAAAACTCTTGAAGATACCGCCGTCCTCAAATTTTTTCTTCTCGACAATTACTTTCATATTTTATCGACTCCTTCTGTGCTTGACAGAATTCAAGAGTTTTAAATTTCATTTGTAACTTCACGATTTTAAATTTCCATCTCAACCTTTAGAAGATATCATCACAATCCTACATACAACAATTTATTATAGAGTGAAGAATGAAGCTCTGAAGGTGGACCGTCGGCTACGAATTTTTTTACTTTTCGACATTTACCGTGTCCTTCGGTGTTTGACAGAGTTCAAGGGTTTAAGACCTCTCATTCGAAGCGCTTCACAATTACATATCGGTTATCCGAGGAAGTTATCGTCAGGATAACTCCGTTTTCGACACCGCGGCCAATTACTTTAATTCCGACATTCCGAAACCAAGACACTCGCGCGAAATTTCCAATTCGTTTCCTCGACCGAGGATCCGTGATTTCCAACGGGAAGATTCACGTCGCGACATCACGAGGGAAGTTACGGCCGACCCGGTTTCCCGCGCGCGACGCGCGCGCGGATCTCGTAATGCCCGCTGCGGAACCGCTCGTCGTAAAATCACCGTACGTGAAGACGGTTTTTCCCCGGGCTGTAAGAGAGCGGGGCGGGGGGGGGCGGCGGTGGTTGGTTACCGAACGACGAGACTTTACGATCGAACTTTCGCGCGCGTTGTAAGGCGTGCGCGGCATCAAACCGAAACGAACTTCTCCCGCGGTGTCCATTCTCGCTCGCACTCTCGGACTTTTTCCCCCGTTTCGCCGAGAAAAAATTAGAGAGAGGGGAAAGGGAAGAGAGAGCGGGAGAGAGAGAGAGAGAGAGAGAGAGGCCTGGAGGAAACCGGATACAATAAAGTTAGTCACGTACCTGCGCCCGCAAACATTGTGTCGTGCTGCCGCGCGAACGCTGTTCGTCCGACGCGGGGATGGCAAACAAATAATCGATGCGCTTTATTTTTCACGTGGCATCCGATGCGTTTCGACTCTGCGTTTAACCGAGAATTTAAAAGCGCGGCGCTGCACAGCGCTTTTCCGGTGTTGTATTTATTTAATTCGGCGCGAGATTAAAAACTTTTTACATGTATACATTCAATTTTTACACAATAGCGCGAAAATAAAAGCTACTCTATTACTGAGTGCATGAGACAATTTTTCGGGCTGACAAAATTTCAGAAGTGATCCTTCGCACCTGTAAAGAAATTCCGGCGTATTTAGAAAAGGGGATAATAAAGATGAGACACAGAGGAGACTCAATTAAAAAAAAAATGAAAAAAAACGGAAGGATAATTAAATCATTTTTACACGCGGCGAGAAATCTTTTTATCATAAAAAGTGTTTCCGGGCTGACAAGATTAATTGATATGGGAAATGACTGGTCGCATTGCAAGTCCGATAGGACTTCCTAAATAGAGGAAGGAAAAAGTGGCTTGCCGTCTCGATAATTAAGTTCGCTGAAGAAATTAAGCAGCCGCCACCCCCACGGCGCACGGTCGGGGGAACTCCCTTTCTCCTCCCCCTCCCCTTCCCCTGTTCTCATCCCCCCCCCTCTAACGAAAATTACGTAAAAGTTTTAACGCGAAAAAGATGAGGAGGCGCGCGTCCGTAGATCCGATTAGGGCGTTTCTATCGGGTGTAATCATTCACAAACTATGACGTAAATTGAGGCAAAACTGAAGCGAGTAACTCGCGTGTAACTCGCTCGACGCTGGTAGGACCGTCCGTCGGCGCCGCGGGAAACACAACGCGCGCTGCCGTGCAGGGAGATTAGATTAAGAGTGTAACATCGAAAAGTTCGGGGAGCCAAAAAGGCTCTCGTTTGAAGATCTACCTCGATGCGATCGATCGGAGAATATGCGACTGCGGTAAGTTTATAACGCGATCCCACGTATAAGTCTATTAGATTAAGAAATTATAAATGCAATTGAATATGTCGTCGTTGAGTACAAATGGTCATCATCTGATATTCAAATAATGTATTTTAAAGATTAATTTCAATAGAATTGACAGAATTTAAAAAATGTCGCCATAGATATTCAAAGTTATAAGCAATCAAAGTTGGCCACGTGGAATTGCCATATCGATTCCTTTAAATAATACAGGGTCAAGTGTATAAATGAATGGAGAGGGGTATTATAAAGTCAGAATGAAAAATTGGCGCGTTTTAGCAGTAAGTACAATCAATAATCCTATACATTCGCACACTCGCGAGTTTTTCATTATAAACTACAAGTGCCATACCCTTATCAAATAATTTAATACCACTGCGTGAAATATTTTTTATCCTTTTATTTATGCTTGTATTGTTGTATTGCATATTTAAATATTATCAACGTGTCTTTGACAACAATTTCTGTGATATTAAATTCTGAAAAAAAAAAAGGAATATATTTGTACAGAGAAAAAACAAATTATATTTAAAAATTTATACAAGTGGTAAGCATTTATTCATTGCGTCTTGTGATAACTTTGCGATTAAGAAAGATGTTTTTGTTATAAAAAGCATAATTATTTTTAAATATTCACGGGAAAGGGAACGAAACAAAAATCTGGACCCGAAGCGAAAATTATTGTAGTTTTTGACATTTAATTTTCTTCGGGTACTCTGTTTTATTTTAGATGCGTTTATATTTTAGGGTTTAACGTAATTTGTATGGATTACGCAATGCCGGCGCTGCGTATCAAATCGGTGAGTGAGAGATTAATTTTTAAATTGAGATAATAGACCTCGGCGAAAATTATGTCAGATACTTTTGAAAAATTTACGCAGATTTGCATATGCGTCAGATTACAAATACACAATGTTACAGACAGGTATTACAATATCTCATGGATTCATCTCCGTGTATGAAAACAGATAAGCTAGATCAGATTAGAGATGATGAAATTTTTAGAAATGAGAGGCTGGGAAGGAAAAAAATAAACACATAACCTGAATATTTTAACCTAAATTTCCTAATTCCAATATAATTCTAATTCTAAAGAAAAATGGGTTTCTCCCTTCCAAGTCATTTAATATATTCTAAGCAATAACAATTTATTGTTTATTTCACTTAAATATAGTATACGTATGAAACAGCTGTACGTGAAAAAACTGCCGTGTTTTAATTTATATCATCCATAAAATGTGAACACCATGAAAAAAATTAAATTAAACCTAAAAGCTTTCCATTCTAAACGACGTGCATTATAATTTGTTACAATTGTATCGCACTTTTGCCTCTCTTTCTCCTAATTTCTATTTATCTAAGTAATCAACTAGAAAATTCAATTATACATTCCATAATACCAGAATGCGTCCCACAATAAATTTTGTTGAACCAACATTGTTAATACACTACATTTTCACGGTGTTCTCAATTATGCATTTCCTGAACATTTCCTGAATGTGTTAAATAAAATACTTGATTAAAAAAATACAAAAATACTGTAGTTACTACTGTTCGGAGATAATATTTTTCTGCGAAAATTGCGCTATCGTTGTTTACCGCTTTTTACCGTGCGCGCTCTACGCGTACAATATTTTCTATCACTTCTGTTTATCACGCTTGCGAGATTGCCCTATAAATTTCAAACGGCTGATGGATCTCGTCATTAATACGCCATCGTGTAATGCGACAGCAAAATGCGCCAATAATTAATGCAGCGATGAAACGAGCTCCGTTTTGTAAGTTTTGTTCGAATGCATCTTACATGCACGACAAATCGACAGACAGTTGTAAACAACTATAGAATTAAATATCATCCCTAATCCGTCCTATCCCGCGTCTCGTTCGCGGCAATAAATCTGTGAGATATTATAATGATATTCGTCTGTAACATTCATATTGTATATTCTTAATTCGACAGATAAATAAATCCGCGTACATCTTTCACAAGTGTCTGACACAATTTTCGCAGAGAGAGGTCGATTACCTCAATTTAAAAATTAATCCCTCACTCACCCATGTCATATACGCAACGCCGCCGTTGTAATTCAAACAAACTACATTAAACTATAAAACATACATATATCTAAACGAAAACAGAGTACCTACCCGAAGTAATTAAATATCAAAAGCTAATTTTCGCCTCGTTTCGTCCCCTTTCCCGCAGATACTTAAAAATGATTATAGTTTTCAAAAAAAGGTCTTTTTTTAATTGCGAATTATTACAAGATACAATAAATAAAAGGTTTTTGTATAAATAATCTAATTAAAAATCTCGTGGATACATTCGGATTATATTTAAATATAATAACCCATTTTTGATCCGCACAGCTTGAAATGTTTATTTAAATATACCTACATCATGTACATCGTATATCATGTTTCATTGAATTGTACTTTAAAACCGTTTAGTCAGAATTCAGGATAGTCCTATTTACCTATAATTTTACGCACGTGCAATACAATAAACATTTAAAAACTCAGAAATATTATATATATATAGGAAACGGTAAAAATTGTATATAAAATGCTGTTTTGAATTAATTACTTTGATAACTTTGAAAACTACATAGTTTACGTGCGTTACGTTACATCATGCAAAGTGAAGGTGCAAAATAGTATGCTGGAATGTGACAGAAATGAACGATCGATTCCGCGGGTAATTAATAAATGAATAACAGATCACTCGTCAGACTCGTCAAGGTCGCTGCGCCGCGTCCAACGTCTCTCTGCTTTCAAGACATCTCTCGGGATTACATACTCGCGCGGAGGCAACACGTATTCGCGAAAGCACGGGAGCGTGTTAAAGGTCGAAATGCGATGTTTGCCCGGCACTTTGCACGGCAATCTCGACGTTTTGTTGCACGCGACACGCGTCCCGCGACGCGACGCGACGCGACGTCGCGACGGAAGAGGAACAGCATCGAACAGTGGCGGCTACCTGCCAGCTCGAATCTTGGTGTCCCGAATGGTAGCGCGCGATGACTTTGCGTAAAACACGACACGTCGGGCGCAGTACGCCGAGCGTCTCGGAGCAATTCGCGGAAATTTGATCGAAAAATTTCCTATAGGTATTATACCAAGGCAAACTTTCTCGGTAATAGAAAGAATTGTAAATATTTTAATAATGCAAGAAATATTGATAAGCAATATTAATATTTATCTATTATATAAACATTTCAAGCTGTGCGGACCTCAAAAAAGGGTTATTATAGTTAAATATAACGATAAGAAATGTTTTCACACAATCTTTTATCGACACAATTCAGAATATAACGATCATTATGCAGACTATAGTTTAACCGATTCCTGTTTTCACGTATTACGATTGTGATTGTGAGTAATTAATCGTAATTACTCGTGTACGGAAAGGACGATTTTGCTAGAAAAATCTAAAAATTTTGATTAATATATGTAGATCTGAAAATTAATTTCGTTGGAAATTCAAACTGATTGCTAAAATATTAAATTATATCAAAGCATTTTACAGCAATCATTTTTGAGTTTCCAACAAAATTATTTTCAGATCTGTATCCAGTAAAATTTTTAAACTTTCCAGCAAAATCATTCTTTCCGTATATAATAAACAATAATTATAGACATATCGAGGAGATATCATTTTGATAAGCAGCATTAAATATTGACATAACGTGCCGTGTTAAATATGGCAGCTAATTCGTCGAGCGAGCTGACATTCGCGGTTGCACAGTTGTAATAATCATAATGTCTGCGTCTGCGTTTGCGTGTCTGGACCAGTCAGAACGTAGTTGTTGTGACTAACCGAGACGCAAACGCAAACGTAGACGCGATCGCCAACCACTCGTGTGATACGGGCATAAGGAGTAATCGTGCATTTTTTGGCGTCCCGCAGCGCCTACCACGATCACGTTCCGAAGAATACAATATTGTTATTTCGAAGGGTATAATGACGACGCTGATCGCGGTCGCTGCCCACGTGCCTGCTCGAATGACAACGTGCGGTGACACAAGATCGTATAGTACCTACGCCGTCGTGTACCAGACTCTTCGTTGAATCGAAATGTTTTAAGTATTATACAGTAAATATCGGTCCCTAACATAGCAAAAAGAATTTTAACGTAATAAATGGATTGTCACTTTAAATAAGATATCACTGAAAATCTAACAGTATTGAAGTAAGATTTACGTTCGCTTTCAGATCGATAATGCTTATGAAATTTTTTTTTTCTGATATTTATATCTGGAGAAATTGATTTTTCGCAAAACGAGAGAAATTAAGTCACTCCAAATATGTCAAGACTCTTTTCTTTTAATTTATTAAAATACTTAGCAAGATTTAATTTTAAAATCTGAAGAAAATCATAAATTAGATTTCATTTTTCGAACAAAATCAAGATAAACTTTATTCCTGAAATTGAAAATTAAACTTAATAATCCAGGCAAAATAATTAATAAACCATTGAAATTCATTAAAAACAAGGGGATTAAATATTTCGTATGTAACAATTAAAAATTATTATTAGTAAAATCAAGAGTTTGTCGATAATTTTGTTAATTACTTGTCAATACCAGTTGATTATAATGTGTGTAATAATATTTATTTTAAAAAATCCTAAAAAAGAGGTAAAAAAATAAAATAAATATTTTAAAACAAATTGTATTTTAAAATCGTATTTTAAAATAAATTACAGACGATAAATTGATGTGTCAACTTTACGCAATATTATTGGCCAACTTTCGATCGTTTGACTGAAAAACTATTATGGTCTTGACATATTTTCATTAAACTTCTGTAATCTCTGAAAACGTGAAAACTATATTAAAATAGCGTACGGTAGTAATAAGTTTTGTATATATAATACGTCTTACATGTATATTCCATTATCACATTATATTTGTTATATAATATTCGTAGACTTTTCAATATTTTATATGAAATAAATAAATCAAATATATAAAATAAATTCCACAAAAGGTTCCATTTTAAGATTCTTTCGATAAAGAACGTCTTTTAATAGAATTAATAATTCTATTAAAAGACTATAAACAATACATATTTGCAGCTTTTAATACATTAAAAGCTTCTATATGTTGAAAGAGACTTCTGCTTTTCCGGTGCTTTTTTAAAGGCACCTTATATATATCATAGACGCTGCAACTCCACGATATGGTGAAGGGCGTTAACAAAAATTAAAAATATAATCCCCTCCGCGGGGCAAGATGAAAATAACTCACCGTATATACGAAGCTTATAAACGCGGAAGAATCATGCGAGTTTTCTTAAAAGCGTGATGCCGCTGCATAGCCGCGGGTTACAAAACACTCACCTGCAACATAATGAGAAAAGAATCCTTTAGTTTCAGAGAAATATATTCCAGTAAAAAATATAAGAGAGAAGTGCGCGAGACAGACGGGACAAGGGAAGGATTGAATAAAACAGCTAACGTGTCGTTTGAGAAATTAAAGATCTTAATCCGGATTGCAGTAACTTTGAAACAGTAAGAATATAAAGGTACAAAAAGCTAAAATGCAAAACTCCGAAATAATAAGAGCAGTACAAAAATAAACTTACTATCGCAGAATATAAATATAAAATTTATTTGCAGCTTAAACTCCTGACGTTAGAAAATTCTAAGCCAAGTTAAAAAGTCAAAGTCTGGAACTATAACGTCGAGATTATTGAATTCTAAGAAAAGAAAATAATACGTTACCATACAAATAGATAACAGATTACTCGATAATACGTAAGCTGTCAAGAGAAACCCGCAGCATGTTACGTTTAAGTTAGATAATACTTAAAATCCAAGAATTCTAATCTAATCTAACTCTGAGAAAATTTTTAAAGATACCAAATCTCTTAGCACAAACTTAGCTTGCAAGAGTTGAATGAAATTCCAGTAAATGATAGAAATCAAAAGTAATTAAAGAACGCCCGACATTTAGAAATCTTAAAATCTGGAGATCCACATAGTCCATAGATTGTCTAGAAAATTCGATGATTTGTCAATCCTAAAATTTAAAACAAGACACACGCGGTATGGTTGAAAAATTCCGCGACTCTCCAATTTTAAGATATTAATATTGTAATCTATTTATTAAGATATTAAATTCTAAAGGATCCGAGACTCTCTCTAGGATCTTCGCACGTCGTATATAATTCGCCCCGAGGAATCCAACGCCGGGAGATCCGGAAACTTCGAGGAGGCATTAACAAACCGTACTCCCATATCTTTCCCCCGGTGTCGTGCCATCCCGTTTTCCCGTGAACCAGGCGACTATTCAAACGCGCGGCGCGACTCGGCGAGATTTCACCTCGTCCTTCTCGCTGTCGTCGTTGTCTCGCGCTTTTCAATCGCGGCTCATTATCGTTGCAACGAGAAACGGGGAGAGCGGGTTTTCGGGGTCGCGTTTACCGGGTCCTAAATAACCACGATACTTTTGCAATCGATAACATCGAGGGAGGGGAAGAGAGGGCGGGGAGAGAGGGGGGGGGCCGAGCGATAGAGAGAGAGAGAGCTTTCTCGCGCGAGCTCACGCTCGAGCTTTCGAGTAATTTCCGCCTTTCAGACTACGGAATTTCAGATACGGTTGGTAGAGCAGGGGTATTGCGAAAACGATATTCTCTCTCTCGCGCGCGAGCTGTATTCGCGAGTATCGAGAGCTGTCAAGCCCGACGCGTTCATTGGCTGCCGGGGCAACCTCGCGTGACCGATCGGCGCGGCGCGGCGCGGCGCGCTGGATGCTGGGACTGTCGATAAACGAAATGGAAGCGGGAGCGCTCTTGATATTTCTGGAAGAGTGAGTATAATACACCCGAGTAGAGATACGGTAGGTTCGCGCAAGGTGTGCGCGCGATACTGGGACGAGAGGGAGGGGAGAAAGCGGGGTGGAAAAAAGTCGAGGTAGAATAAAATTGAGAGCCCTGGAACGCGAACAAACCTACGCGATCCCGCGCCCGGTTAACTCCCGTCTGACACAGTCGCGGAACAAATGACGCGATCTTTCTGCGAATTCCTCGTGTCCAGTACGGCGCAATTAATTGTGCATACAGAGTTAGCAGAATCGACACAATAGTCAACTGAAAATAATAATAACGCCGGAGGAAATGTGAACATTAGAATGAAAGATTAAAGAAAGAAAATACCTAAAGAACACAAAGTCCAAAATTAAGACATAAGAAGTCTTTAAGATGTTTTTTTGAGACATTTCTCGCAAATATGTCATTTACATCCATTTCCAACGTAGTTTAATCTTAATCTCGATTTCACTTATTTTTTATCTTTTTCTCAATTTTAGATCTGGAAAAAATGGAGAATAAGTTAAATCTATATTGATAGAAATAGACATAAGACGTTTTTCGCCGATTTTGGACTTTGCGTTATCTGAGTTCTACTAAGAAAAGACTAAAAAAAATTAAAATAGCTACAAAAGATGATTCAAAAGAGGCAAGTATTTTAAACAGAGAGGTTTACATATGTATTTCTTTTTCATAATTTAACGCTTTACAATAGGTCATAATATCAGTACGATATTTTAATTTGTAATTTAATGTTAAGACACTGAAAATGACCTAATTTAAGGTTGAAAAGATGTTTGAATTATATTTCTATGACTTATATTTTGTTATTACATACATTATTTAGCACTCGGATCTTGCTTGTTTTGTATGCTCCTAAGTTTGCCACTTTTAATTCCAAAATAATTATTAAAAATCACTTTCATTTCGACGTGATCTGTTCTGCTTGGGGCACCAAGAGCCGAGATTGCAAGATGGAAGAAAACGAAAACCTATCGCTTTAGAAAGAGTACAATATACAATAAAAACATCGTGAATATCTCTATAATGACCGCGAAGAGCAGAGGGGAGATCATAAATTTCTCTCGCGAGTATAAAAAAAAACCCATCTCAATCCCGATCGATTATGGGTGCCGTAAAAAACCCGGGCAGCTCGAGAGTCGAATCCGATTAACTTTGGTTGCATCAGTAAAACAAGCTTGTCGTAAAACATTCGCGGGTTAGCCGTTTCCTGATGCCGGCTACCAGGTGTCGCGAACGCGGGCCACCTCTCGACCGACGATCCTCCCACCCGATCGAAGATACGATCGGCCCGCGCAATCCCTTTCCGGCCCGAACCCTTTCGGAAGCGAAGGCGATCCAATTCCTCTCACGCGACGGTAACTGCCATTTCCTCGCGCGGACGCGCGCGTCGGGATGGCCGGCTTCGGGCGCGCGTTACGATTTCGCGCGTATTGAAGCTTTCCGTTCTGCTTGACGTAAAAGGCGCCACCGCCTCCCCGTCCTCGTCGTCGTCCTCGTCGTCGTCGTCGTCGTCGTCAGGAAATTTGATCACGTGTGTCGGCTGTCGCAACGACACCGTCGCGCGCACCGCTGTCTGCATACAAAACCGTCGCGTTTCATCCCGGACGGGATGGAAAGCGGGGATGGGGGGGGACACAAGGGGGGCGGGATCTTCTCACTCGCCTAAGGGCCATTATTACCTGTCCTTTGAAAACAAACTGCCGCAGCCGTACACTTTTACCTCTTTTACCCACCCCACAGCCGCCGCCGGTTCGTGCATGGGACTCATCCGGATCCCCCATACTCGTATATGTCTAACAAGCCTAATCCCTTCCGAACCCCTTTCCCCTCGCCGCTTATCGTCGAGTCCGCGCTCCGAGAAATACTCGCTGATAATTACGAGTGATCTATAGGGTCCCTATCTTCGATCGAGAGTCCCGCACGGATAGTTTCGGGGCCTCACGTAAAACGGGGCCCTCCCGTTGTATCTCCGGGCCCGTACTCGCCTGTCACACCCTACTTCAACAGATCAGGTCGACTTATCATTTCGACTCGGGGCGGGCACACGTATAGGAGACACTGAAACGAGAAAGCGCACGGCTGACGTGCGCTTCCGCTAAGCGTTACGTGGGTCGACACCGTAATCCTTTTTCGAGTGACAAAATTTCGATGAGATAACGCTTCTAGATCGCTTTTGGACCACCTACCGATGATAGTCCAGAAATAAACGGAAAGGATAGCTGGAATTTGGCATAATTGGAACGCAGCTGCACCGAATCGCGTATTTTAGTCTCTCGATATACCTCCGATCATCCGAAAATAATATCGCGTAAACTTGTCAAAATTCACTCCGATTCTTCTCAACGTCGGAATAGAAATAGCAGCATCAATTAACAACGAGGTGAATTGTAATAACTACTATTTTGAATCCGATCACACACGGTTTGTTTCTTTTACTAATTAAGGTGGTTCTTTAGTAAATCGAGTTACCAGTAGAAATAATAATCTAATTTTTTTCAGATAATGAAGTTGAAGTACCGAACTTGACGTGTATAAAATTCTAGGGTAGGTTATCGATGAAAAACGAGAGAAAAAAAAATGTGGAAAATGTAACTTTTCACGTATAACTTATTGTTAATGATAGATTGGGATCGGAGGCGCTTTTTTGACTAACTGCACACACAAACGTGATTTAATAAAAACTTTTCTAAAAAACGAGAGATTATAATAGTTAAAAAAATTATACGATTTTAATGGTCAAAAAAAGTAATATGTAGATCATTGACCATTCTGGAAAGATATTTAATATTGAAATGATAAAATATCGCATAACCTCGCCTATAGCAATTATGTACATTGTACTTCATTTCCTTGTTGTTACGCGAAGCAGCAATATCGTTTGTTTCATACTATTTCATTAGATATTTATATTTCATTAGATATTTCATTAGATGTTTAGCCTTAATTTTTTATCCAAATTATACAAATATTTGTGATTTTGAGTGGGCCCTGGTTAGACACCCCAAATTTTCAGCACTTTACTAAAGAACCACCTTAATACCCAAATAATATCTAATGATACAATAAGTAACATTAAATAAGTGAACCATGATGGAAGGGAAGCTTTACTTTGATCTCGTCAACGGGAAATTCTGTAGTAATTTTTGGTGAACGGCACGGCGAGTAGATATCGGAGGGAAAACGATGGAGAACGACGCGACAGCGTGGCGTCTCTCGTCGGCGAGAGAGAGGCCAAGGCAAAATATCGCTTCCTCTCGAAAACAAACTATCGACTAGCGAGGACGGAGGAGGCTTCCAGTTGCTGATTCAGTTAGTCGGCAAATAAAGGGCGAGGACGAGAGCGATGGGACGGGCGGACGGGAGATGAGACGAGAGCAGAAGGATGACGACGACGACGACAACGATAACGGCGACGGCGATGACGAGATCCTTCCGGGAGACGAGAGAGACGACAATTTACAGCAATAATTCCGGCGGTATATCGGGAAGGAGGAGAAGAATAACGACAAAAAGGAGAATCGGGACGATCATAATCTCTCCGCCATCGACCGCCGCGGCGGACAGGAAATATAAAAACGGCGGATTTTATTACGGACGAACGAGCGATGTATCGATACACAGGGAGCGCCCCTCCTCCTCCGTTCGACCAAGGATGCCGCGGGATTCCGTTTATCGGAATAAACTGGAGCGAGTTTATGTAAGAGGGGGGCTTTATAGCGGATTTATATGGGATCTAGAGGATTTGTCCTATTTTCTTTTATCAAAGATGCGCTGGCTGAGCAATAATGGAATAATTACGCGACGCGGCGGGATTATTTTTATTGAATACTCGAGAGATCTGTGGCGCGTGTACTGAGAAAATATGAAACGTAGAAAAACTAACGTAGAATATGTATAATATACAGAAAACTACATATTTAAAAGATAAACAAATATAAGACAAACAGAAATGAGGAGAGAAGGAGAAAGGGAAAAAGGAAATGCTATACCGAAAATTTGATAAACAGCTAGGAATATTATTAATCACAAAGAAAAAAATTAATATGATTGTAATTCATTATTGACTGAATTTACTATTTATTATCATTTTGACTGATTTGTTTTTAAAATATCTCCAAAAAAAATCTTTTAATCACAGCCGTGACCGAATCTGATGTAATCTCTAAATATATGATTTTTCATTATTATAATTCACTGTTTCCGAATTTATTTAATATCATTGATCCGTTCTTGAAGTGTCGCTGAAAAAAATCTTGGATTATTAACTGCATCTATATAAATATATAATTTTTCATTATTACAATTCGTTATTTCTCGAAAATTTATTATTATTCATTTGTCATATTTGTTTTTAAAATATCACAAAAAACCTTGAGTTTTTAATCACGGCTGAATCTGATAATTTCTATAATAAATATATGTATGACTTTTCATCGTTATATAATTAACTATTTCGTGAATTTATTGTTATCGATAATTCGTTCCCGAAGTATCGTTGAAAAAATTTTGAATTATCAAGGCTGTAATCAAATCTATAAATATAAGATGCAAACTGCGAGCTGATATGAACTTATCTCCATCCGGTATTCATTTAGTGCATCTTGTTGCATTATTTCTATTTATAAGGAAGTCTCGATATTGAAGTCTCGATAAGTAAGATAATAGTTTATTCCCACGACGTTCCGCTCGACGGTAAGTACATAATTCCGCCGAGGATAATAATCGGATGCGGTCTAAACGAAAAACTGATCGAGTCGCTTTTATCAAGTTCGTGGAAAACGTGAACAACCATATCTGACTCATATTTTTCTTCAAACAAATGTCCGAAGGAAAAACGTAGAGGAGACAAATTAAATAAGAATGCAAGGTAAGAGGTAAAAAGGAATTAAAATATACGATGTGTCAAATTAATTGGATTACTAAACTAAATCTATTTTATAAATATAAACGCACGTAGACGTATAATAAATTGGAATCCTCATATTTAATGAATTTCCTGTTATTTTAAATTGTCAGGTAGCTTCACAGAAGGGGATCGCAATCCTGTATTATTAGAATCTCTCATGGACTATAAAATTAGGTTATATATTTCACGGAAATTAAATTACAACGAACACCAGTTCAAAAGGTCCTCGTTTTACGACTTGATTAATCCTGGACAACCTGGTAGGAGACCCTAGTAACAAGACTATAATCGTCCAAGAATTCCTCAAGTATCGCATCTTCATCTCGAGACAAAGATCGGCGGCTCGCAGCTTTCGCCGTCGATCGAGATCGAGATATGTACAAAAAAAAAAGGAGTAGGATGGGGACGTCAAAGGAAACAAAAAGGGAAGATGGAAAAAGGACGAACGACGTCTGTTGTACAAATCTACGGAATCTGCCGGAACATCGGCTACCTGAAGAAGAAGCAGAAGAAGAAGAAGAAGAAGAAGAAGGTGTCTGCGCGGGTCTAGAAGAGTTCTGGGACGAGAAACAAAAGGAAGTGGTAGGACGGCGGGTAGGCGGATCCCTCCCTGGTCTCGGGCCGTTGAAATTCCACCATGTACCGGGTGCTCGAAACCAGCCATTACATCGCCCGCGCAAATTAGAACACGTCCCGTATTCCACTTCCCCTCCCCCCCCCTCCCGCCCCTCTTCTCGCCTCCCACGGCCGCGCCGGGGATAGTATTTCACGACGGCTCCTCCGAAGGAGACGTCGGGAAGAAATTCACACAGGACCCGGCTGCTCTCGCAGGATCAGAGAACCGGATGTGCATAAAAACCGCGCGCGCGCGCTTTCCAGTCGCAGTAACGTCGCGAAATGTAAGACATTCGGGGAGTTGATTCTCGAAATATACAAATCACGAAATGTTCATCTTATCACTAAATTCGTTATCACAACTTGTCGTTAAGTTATCCATTACAAATTAACACTAGACCAGCGGAAGATGTCCAGATTACCAATTTGGTAATTTCCTATTCTTACTTGCGGTTAGTGAAGAATTATTTTGATATTCGTCATTAGAATTATTTGTATAAGATTGTATAATATTTACGTATTTTCAATATTGTGTATAATAAAAAAGAGAAAAATTGAAATGACTAGGAGAGACAAAATGGTACCAATTGGAGGTTTTCGCGTTAAAGTGCAAGCAGACCTCGAGATGTTAAGTCGTGTGAAATATTTAGAAGTAAAACTGAGAGGAGAGATCTGAAAGGAATTTCCGACGGTTAGGAATTCTGAACGTAGAATTTTTCAGATCACGAAATTTGATAGTCGGGAAAGAGAATTTAGGATGCCAGGGGATACGAATCACCACGCAAGAGATTGTGATTATTACGCTACATATATGTCTGTTATTCATTTAATATTATGTGTGTTTAATATTTCAACGTTACGACGATTTGGAGTTTCAAGGAATTCGCAAATTGCAAATCCTAGATGTAATCGGATTTACGCGCCGCGCCGGCTAATAAACACGTCCGTTGTAATTAATTAACGAAAGCACATACGCGGACTACATCTAGCTGCGAAGGATAATCTCATTCGGTTCTGTATATTCATTCAGGACAACACCGGGATTTCGCGATACGAGTGAAGGTTGGAGATCACTACGTGGTCTCGAATAATCACTAAATTAAACTACAGACAAAAATTAAAATATTTTTAAAACTTTTTTATATCTATATTTTTATGAGTATTTTAAATATTAATATTATTATTTTTATTTCTTTTATTTATTAGTTTTAATAAAAATATTTAATTATCTTATACATACATGTATATATAAGACAATTAAAACCTTGTTTTCATTAAAACTAATAAGTAAAATAAATCAAAATAATAAAATTATTACAATATATATATGTATATATATATGTATATATATACCTATATATATATATGTTATACATCATAATAATAAAAACAATTTTTTGATTTATTTTATTTATTAATTTCAATAAAAATAATTTCAATTATCCCATTGTTATTTATTTACTGTAAAATCTTCTTGATTCCATATCGCTACTTTTGAGCCACAAGAAAACTTGCCAAGAGCGACAAAATCACGACACGATCTCGCGAGGTATTAATGGGTTAAGAGAACTCTCGTATTATTATTTCGCTGACCGCATTCTCGCTTTTCCGCGGAATGGCAAGAAAGGAGGCACGAGGCTGGTAATAACGGGCGAGATTTTCCGCGAAACGCGAGCATGATGGCTACAATTTTCCAGCCAGCGGCGGCGGCTGTATGCGCTTTTTCTTTTTTCTTTTTCTTTTTTTTTCTTTTTTTTATTTAAGCCGGACTCGATGCTCGAAAGCGGAAACAGGGAAAATTTGGCCGCCGTCACCGAGAGAGAACAGTTTCACCGGAGAAACCGACAAAGCAACGCTTTGTTCTAATAAATGGTGGCAAACAACGAAAGAAAAAGCAAATGGGCGCACACACACACACACACACGCAGAG
>NW_012028505.1:611820-614341 GCF_000956235.1 Wasmannia auropunctata | reverse complement strand
AGAGAGAGAGAGAGAGAGAGAGAGAGAGAGAGAAATGCGCGAAGGAAAGAACGCTTTATTAAAAGCATAAAAAATAAATAGTCGGATATATTAATGAAACAAAGAGATTAGAATGAATCCCGTATGATGGAATTAATTAACATAAAAGATATTCTCATATTAACGTTTAAAAAATAAATAAATGAAAGGAAACATTAATGAAATTAAAGAAACAAAAAACAAATTGAAGATACACTAAAGAAACAAAGAGAATTAGAGATCAGAATAGTTCCATGGAGATTAGAATGAATCCCGTATATGATGGAAATAACTAAAAATAAAGATATTTTCATATTAACGGTCAAAAATAAAGATAAAAAGATTAAAATAAATAAAATTATAATGAATAAATAATATGAAAAAGATGAATACACTATAATAAAGATAGTAACAGACTTTCTCTTAACTCGAGATTGTAAAACGTTGATTAAAAAAAATTCTCGAGTATACAAACGACGACGCACAAAATCATTGTGCAACAATCGACTACGCTTGTCGCGCTGTTTGTTTATAGTCGCTCCAAGTCGAGAAACACAATATAATCTAAATCGCAATAATGGAGGTTCATCGGGAAAAAGAAAACGAAAGGGACGCGGGTAAGCGGTGCTGGTTTCGTCGCGCGCGGTTGCTGAAAATCCGCCGCTGATATTCCGGGAAGAATATTGCCGCGGTTGCGACGACTATAACCCCGAAATTGTGCAACGAGCGCGGCACGGCTATGCGAGATACAGTTATCGCGACTGTGTGCGCGATAGTTACGGCTAATGTGTACGCAATTATGCAAATTCGTCGAGCAAACGTCGTCGTCCCGCGTTCCGTATGTATTCGGCGTGTTCGTGTGTGTGGCGAATGAAAAAGTGTGTGTGTGTGTGTGTGTGTGTGCGTGTGCGCGCGCGCGGTATAGTTATCCACATGGAGAAAACCATCGTCACATCCATGTAAACTGCGAACCGTGTGTTTCTGGATATTCCTCTTAGCGAAGGGATCCCGGGCATCGCCGGACTTCTCAGGGAAAAAAGATTTGATTAAACGCTATTACCTTAATTAAGCTGACTCCGCGCGAATAAACTCCGGTATTTGAAGCAACTCCTGCACGTATGCGAACGACGAAAAAAAGGATGGAAACATATGTATGATGACATTTGGGTCTTAACATATACACGGAAAGAACGATTTTGCTGAGAGATTGAAAATTTAGCCGGATACAGATCTAAAAATAATTTTGTTGGTTCACACAAATAATTATGTTGGAAACTCAAACATGATGAACGATGCTGCAAAAAAGTTTGATATCCCAGCAACCAGTTTGAGTTTCCAACCTAGTTATAACGCAAACAATGCGCATTTTCGATGCTCCAACAAAATTATTTTTAGATCTGTAATCCAGCTAAATTTGAGATCTTTTGATAAAATCGTTCTTTCGTGCTTGTATGATAAAATTTAGATAAAAACGAATAACAACGTGAAGGTAAAAGGGAGATACACGGAAAAAGTGATTTTACTGAAAGGTTTAAAATTTTGCTGGATATATAGATCCGAAAATAAATTTTGTTAGACCATAAAAATAAATTGTTATGTTGGAATATCGAATTAAATATTTCATTTATTTATCAAAAATTTTTTAATATTCCAGCATAAGTTTTTTTTTATGGTCCAACACGATTTATTTTCTGCTCTGTAATCCAGTAAAATTTTAAATCTTTCAGCAAAATCGTTCTATCTATAAAAATGGAGGTCTCTGGACGACGCGAGAAAATGTTAAAAAAAAAAATGAACGAAGAAACAACTCCGAATTGTATTGATCTAAAAAAAATATGACAACTCGGGAATGTACATATTTTGTACATATGTATTTTGCGGCGTGCGGGCTGTTCGTTGGAACAAAAACGGCGGAGAATCGCCGATAAACCGCGAAAGGCATTTTCGACGAATGTGGTCAAGTTCATCGCTCACAGGACGCGACACACATGGGCAGGTCGGATGCACCCGCCTCGTTTATATCGCGTTCCATAAATAGCGAAAGGTAATCGACGGGTGAATCGACGAGTTCGTTGCGTTCGACGATTTGCGAGCGGGTCGCGTCACATCCGACATGCACATACGTAATGTCGTTGGTTTGAATGGCGAAATCCGTAGCTCGAACGTGACACCGTATCGGCGAGCTATCGATTTGGAAAGAGAGAGAGAGAGCTCGTGAAAAACTGATAATTCGAACAGGAAACGCCGCGCAATAAAAAAACCAATTAACGGTAATGAGAAGATAATTAAAGTGGCGCGCACGTAATTAGAAATTTATTGGAATGATTTTCTAGTCTCTTTTTCTTCTTTCTCTCTCTTCCTCACTCTCTTGTTATCATCGCTCCATATTATCTCTGATTGACAATAATTAATTGAATAGACATATAATAAAAGGAAAAATATCCGGAGAAATTTGCGCTTTGATGAAATCTCGGTGGGATGCTTCTTTATGCTGCTACAATAC
>NW_012028505.1:575466-610748 GCF_000956235.1 Wasmannia auropunctata | reverse complement strand
CTCTCTTCTCTCTCTCTCTCTCTCTCTCTCTCTCTCTCTCTCTCTCCCCCTCCCTCCTAAACAGTCATCCGCCGGGATTCTCTAACGCAGGGTAATGAATCTAACTTCCCTTAATCTCCACAGGAAGTTTCGCCGAAACTTTCCCGCCACCGATCGGCTCTAGCCGTCTCGCCGCGGGTCCTCCCGATTTCATTGGCGATTACAATTCGCATAAAATTCTCTAAAGATCATATCACACTCAAAAAGCTTATGCTTAAGCTAATCTAGTTTATACACTTATAAGCAATTGTTTTTTTTTTTCTCTTTGCTACTTTATCGCTGAAGAAATTAATGATTTTGCGAAACTACGCGTGAAATCGTATCCTATTACGGAGTGAGTTGCCCCTTGAAAAGTGTCCTTCGCAGAGAGATTTCAATCAGTCGGTGTCGCTGCAGAAAAACATTCGCTGACTCGGCGCGAACGAATTCGTCCTCTTTCCAAAGGCAAACGAGGACGTGGAGACGAGAGGGGGAGGAAGAGGAAGAGGAGGAGGATACCACGGAAGTCCTGCCGCGGCTGTTTATCAAGCGCTTATCCGGTGGCGAGAAGGATGCCCCTTTCTGCTTCTTCTTTTTCTTCTCTTTTTTTTTTACTACGCCCAGCAAGCCGTGACCCGCAAATGCAAATTCCAGATCGCATTTATTCGGCCTGCCGGAAATGCGCCACGACGGCGGAAGGATGCCCGAGTCCCGGCGATGAAAATCACGAGCCTTTGAGCTTTAGGAGACTTTCTTGCGAGGGAGAGATTCTTGTTCTCGAATCGCGGATAGTTGGAAAAAAATTTCGTTCTCAACAATTTCACAAAATTTAAAGTATTAAATCTAAAATTGTAGTAAATTGTTTTTGTTTTTTGTTAACTCCTTTTATTATAGTCTTTTCCATCGTTTCCATTTAATCCAATCTATTTTACGTATTTGATTTCGTTCTCAATAAAATTTTACAAAAAATTTCAAGTATTAAATCCAAATTGGAGCAAATTATTTTTTTTCACTTGGAGATCCTTTTATTACAGTTATCTCTATCATTTCCATTTAATCCAATCTATTCCACTTATTTGTTTTCGTCCACAAAAAAATTTCAAAAAATGCAAAATATTTAATCTAAATTGTAATAATCATTTCTTCTTGAAATTACGGAGAAATTCTTTTTTTTTTTTTATATTTATCATTTCCATTTAATTCTGCGTATTTCGCTTGTTTGATTTGACTGTATATTTACTCGTTTTTTACCCGCTGCTCTCTCGTCGTTGTGTTCATAACGGTTGTCCGAATATCACCAGAACACGCGTTTGACGACGCGAAGAACGCAAACAATGCGCATCACCGTTTGCCGTGCAAACCACATTTGCGACTTTCAGCGCAGGACATACACCGGCGGGCTGGGGCGGAACGATCTTTTCCGCTTCTCCGGCAATCTAGAATCTAGATGGACGTGCCGAGATCTCGATTCGCGTGCGGAAAGATCAACGAGACGAGAGAAGCCGCGGCGCGTAATCCCGATCAATCGCGGGATCGCGGCTTTCTCCCTCTCCCCCCCCCCCCCGTCTCCCGCCCCGAGATATCGGCGGGAGCGGGAGGAGATGAGAAACGTCCGCTCCTCTTTGTTCGCGCGGGATCACGACTCGGCGATCTACGGGCTGTCCGCCCCGCGGATCCCGGAAGTCTCGCTTTGACTTCCAGGAGAAGTTGCAGCTCGCGCGAGATATTTTGAATTAAGATAAGGGAATCCCTCCCTCCCCCCTCCTCTCTCTCTCTCTCTCTCTCATCCCTTTCACCCCGCTACCCTTCCGCTCGCTCTCGCCGGACGTCCACAATCTGCGACTCGCTGAACGTGCGGGTAGTTCCTTAACCCTTTGATAACGGTACCCTATGCGGATATTGCGGAATTAATTCCGTTTGACCGTCGGTTATTTTCTCGTGTTAAGGGATTTTCAGTTTTTTTTTCTCTCTGTCTTTTGGAGAGGAAAAAGTAGATAAATCTTTTTAATTGGCGCGTGATATTTAATTGCGGATGCATTTAATCGGCAACGGATAATATTCAATGTATTTGAGGTCCGCTTTTTTTCCCCAGCGCGAAGAGCGAAGACTCGATTATACGATGCGCATTTAAATCGGAAACTGATGGATTTTTAACGAACAGGAGTCATTAACAATTTTTTTAATTCGCTTTGGAAATTTTTTCAATAGGTATATCGAGGGGATGCATTTCTGTTAAATAAGAGCGCAAAAAAAAAACAATTTATTAGAGATTTTTGGCGACCCGTTAAATCGATCCGTTTCGAAGTTTCGAGCGAAACAGCTCGCTCTTTTTTCCCCCTCCATGTTTTCACAGCAAATAGAAAGAGTAATTTCCCGATAAGCTTCAAGCGCGCGGAAAGCACGTTCTCTGATTACTCAATGTTAATAGAACTTACATTCAAAGTCATGATTACCGAGGTATTTAAATATAGAAGTTACATTCAAGGTTTGATTACCGAAGAACTTGGGTATAATGACTTCTGAAAAGCCTCGGCGTACTAAAAGTCCACGTTAAAAGTTCGTCAGAGGATCGTCAGGCAGACTCGAAAGAGAAGTACAGCGATCTCTCCCCCGCGTAGGAAAATATTCACTGAACAGAGAAACGGATCGCGCAAAATCGGTGTTTATTCAGAGATCGGTTTCCGACGTCGCGGGAGCGCAGATAAAGAAACAATGCGAGCGAACAATAAAACAAATAAAAAAGCGAAGCAAGCAGAGAACACGTAAGGAAAGCAAAAAGCGTTGCGATTTTTATCATTACACTCAGAGAAAAAAAAACTTATATAGTGATGACAATAAAAATGATAACTATTCCACGTTTAGTAGAAGTTAATATAAAATTATGTAGAATTAGTTGAATAAACTACGTGTTATAGTGATTGTCACTATATACAGTAACTATAAAATATCAAATTATAATAACTGTACGCATAGTTACAACCTACTACAAAATAATTAAAATAAAAGTTTATTCAACGTACATTATGTTATACTATGTACATTAGTTAATATAAAATTTATATAGTTGCCATTTTTACAGTTGCCATGACAGATAGCTCTTTTTCTCTTAAAAAATAAACTATATACCTATATTTTATCGTGCAACTACACGGCACGCGAAAGGTTGCACTTTTGTCAGAGAAAAATATAGTAATACAAATACAACTATCCAATTTTTCACAGCAATCACTGAATAAAATAATTTATTCAATTGCAGCTTATTCAACTATGTAGTTTTTTTTAACATTAATTCTCAATAACTAAAACCTGGATGATTGTTGTCACCTTCACAATTGTCATCACTGCGTTTTTCTCTGACAAATGAGACTGCGTTCCGTATTCACGCTTTTGGCGCTTACAACACTCACAAAATCATTTTATCCTTATTGTTCATTAAATTATATAAACAAAGATAAGCTCATGCTAACAGCGCGTGAGTGTTAAAACGGAACAGCAGCAAGCCCGTAGTGTAATCTCTCGCGGAGCTCATTCTCGCCGCGCCACGGAGAATGGAAGGGAATCTTCCGCTCCGGATCCGTTCCGGTCTCCCGATCGGAAACGGAACGTTACCTCTCCCCGACGGCGGCCTTCTCGGCGCGCAAAGAGCGAAGAATATCGCGCGGGGAGAATTCAATTATGCCCGGGACGAAACGCGAATTGAAACGCGCTCGGCAATTTCGCGAGGTAAGTGCGTGCAAGAGAGTTAAAAGAGACGGAACGCGCGGCGACAAGGAGGTAGTGGCGGACGGGCGGGAGGAGGGCGCGAAGGGCCAGGAAGAGGAAATGACAGATGCGAACTGTGCGAAGGGAGGGTGAGGGCGGGAAAGGGGGCGGACGGGACTCTTCGGCAAACTTCATTTCCCGACTTTATGCTATTGAGAGATCGAAACAATGCGTCAAGAAGATTTAAAGCCATTGTGCGGAGCGCGTTGTAATTAGTATTTCACGTCGGCTCTGCCTTCCCTCTTCCCTCTCTCTCTCTCTCTCTCTCTCTCTCTCTTCTCTGCCGTCCTCCTTTTCATCCGCGTCCTGACCCCCTTTCTTCTTTGGCGAGCCGTACCTCCCCACCACGCGCGCAAGTATTTTCTTCCCGTCGTCGTTTCCCTCTTTGCCCGACAAATAGTTTGTCCATGGCGTCTCTTCTCTCCGCGTAGCGTTTCCTTTACGCGCGAAGACGCGACCGTAAAACAAGGCGATGGGAGAAAAACGGTGGCGTCGATACGACGACGCGGAACACGGTCGGAGTAAAGCGAACGCGAGCAAATCGAATCACGGCGACGCTGGACGACGGCACAGGACAGAGGGTCGAGGAAAAGAAGAGAGCGGCCCGACGGAAGGAGAAAAATAACTCTCCCGTCTCTCCATTTTGTATGCATCAGATACACTTGCCATGTCTCTCAACTCGCCATACATTTTTCGCAAGTAACTTCAACACTTTAACTGCTCAAAACTGACCTTTCAGCATTGAGCATCTTTGGAAGGCTAAAAATCGAGACGCGATCGTTTGTACACAGTATACGAATTAAAAAATCAACTACATCAATATGCATATAAATAAATATAAAAATATATTATTATTTAACAATGTAATTTCAGAGATAAATAAAACTATGTCGCTCACAAACTGAAATAATAAATCTGTTAATAATTGAAACAGATATTGGCGGAAAAAAATTAAAAAACGAATAATTCTGTTTTTAATAAATATAGCGTATTATTTTAATATTTCGTTATTTTTTTAATGTCTAAACATTTATTAAAATTATTCTTAATCAAATAAATAAAACCATCCATCATCCAGATATAAATGATTATACAGCTGTCAAACTGCTAACTAATCAAATGCGTGTTTATATAAACGGCGGTCTTAGTTTTTTCACTGAATATTACATATAAGTATAACACACGCACGGTTATGCAAATAAACGTCAGCGGTCTCCGATTTATACGTCCGACTCTGTGGCAGCCTAATCCTTAAATTTGCCAAAAAACCACGAAAGCTTATTCTTTTTAGATTATCCGAATTTTTCTCGTGGTATTAAAAAGCGTCGGAAAAAACCCGCAACGTCGGATGAAAAAGCCTCTCAGAGAAAGAGAGAGAGAGAGAGAATACATTCCGACGAGCACAATGCCCGCACGAGGAAATATTCGACTGTCTGCAAACTTTCGCTGGCGCGGCTGCTGCTCGTCCTCTCCCTTAAGCGCTATTAATTGGTCCGCGAGGAAGCGTAAGCCGGCTGCGCGTCCGAAAATACAGATAAACCACGCTACGGGAAACACCCCGGTGAGCATAACTTGCTAACAAGGTGGAACAGAGATCGATAAACGTCAAATAACTCTTAACAGGTCGTTATGAATATTAATTTCCATTCATGTATATATATGTAGGTATATGTATATCCAGTTCATACAGAGCCTGTTTATATCATTTATTCATCCGTATCATCCGACTTTGTATGAAATCACTTAATCGTCGTATTAATGCCTTTCAACGGCGATTTTGATATAAAAGTCATGATATATATAATAGATATCTATAACCGCGAATACGCAATATTAAACGTCTCTGGCATTACGCTAAAATTAAAATATTAAGCTCACTTTAGACAAGCTATAATTCGCGTCAGAGACTTCACATAGAATTCTATACATATATCTATAATTTTATACATTTGATTTTGATACACGTGTACATTTTATCATATACCTACACAGTAAAAAATATTTTTAATGCTTGTGTCAAAAACGGTTCACTCAAATATTTTTTAAATTTTTATGTTGAATTTTTAATATATCCAAGTGTTAATTTAACACATTATATTATTTGAATTTTTCTTGTTAAAAACTTGTTAAAAACTTATTTTTACTTAAACATAAATTATGTTATTTTAATGTTAAAATAATGTAATATTTCTAACATTAAAATAACACAATTTATGTTTAAGTAAAAGTAAGTAAGTAAATATATAATACAAAAATAATGTAGTTTTTTTAAGACGTAAATTCTAAGATAAATAAATAAAAGATAAATGTACGTGTTAATTTAACATATAAGTCAATTTTGACAATTTTACTGAAGAAATATATTTCCACAACTTATTTCCAAATTGTGTCAAAGTATTACATTTTTTAAGTTTATTTTTATTGTTTGTGCTACTCTCTTTCTGTCTGACATATTTACTTTATGTTAAATTAATATAAAAATTTAAGTGAACCGACATATGAAATTAGAACATTTGAAATATTTGTGTTAACTTTAACACAAATTTTCCAACTGTTTTCGATATTGGCTGTGTTCGTTTTTTTATGTAATTTTCCGACCACTGGTAACATTTTAAATATTCCAACTACGGACTGTTTTTTAACTTATTAATTTTGTGATTTTTCACATTTTTAATTTTTATATTTTTTATGATAAGTATTACTGTTATTTACTTGCATCAATTTGGTATTTCCCGTTCTCTACTTCTTCACTTTGACTGTCGTCTTAGCTCTTATAGATCACGCGGCTTATGAACCGGTTGTGACAGACGCATTTTTAAGATCCAGGATAGACCGCGTCATGCGTGTTGCGGAGAGCGTGAGAATATCTCTGATTATATATGTCAACTTGCTTGAGAAGATAGCGAAGAATTCGAGTCGAAAAAAAACGTCATGTATTTTCAGTTAAAATAACTTGAGTTTACTTATTTATATTGCGCACTTAGACTATTTATCCGTGCAATCCGACTCTCGTCAAATTACCTCTTCTCCTCGAATTATCATTTTATTACACATACAGTGGCTGCCAAAAGTTTCCAACCAACACATAACTTTATGATATCTTTTTACAAAATGTGAATGAATTCCTAATCGAATCATCGTGGCTTTTCTTGCTTATTTGAAATTGATAATATTAAAAACTTTTTACACATGATGCAGTACATTTATAATTTCCAATAAAATAAAGTTATTAGCTGGAAATTTTTGGCAGCCACTGTATATTTTGTACACAGCGTATCCTGATTTTTTTCAGCTATTTTCTCACGCTACACAGAAAAAAAAACATAAAGTCATAAAATATAATTACATCTCCCGAATTCTGACGTGGATCGTGCAAACAGCGGGCTTTACGTCAGTGAAATTCTCTCTCGCTTATATCACTAATATCATTAGTAATATAAGAGCAAACACTGTTTTACTTTTTTCGCACTAAACTACCCGAACTTTTCAATCAGAACTTCGTATTCTCACTTCCGGAAATCGAGCCCTGGGCTTCCCACCCTTGCGTAAAACGCCACATCGGGACGCTGCGTCGGGGAGAGCGCTGCAACTCCCGCTCATTGATCATCAAAGGAGCATCGGAAGAGCACTTTTCACTCTATCCGTCCGCGTTATCGACAGCGAAGTTTCCCCAAAGTTAGGCGGAGGGTTGAGCGCGCGGAGGCCGCCTTTGTTCGCTCTTCGCGATGCCGTAGGGCATCGTCCCGAAGACCACAGAGAAAGAGAGAGAGAGAGAGAGAGAGACCAGATCGTCCGTCCGTCGCGAGACTTCTCGCTCCCGGCCATCCGGAGGAGGAAGAAAAGCGCGAGAAAGAATCTGAGGACCCTCGCGAGACCATCGAACTCTCCACGGATCTACAGGATGACAAGTCAAGCAACGTGGGCAGGAGGGGTTTTCGCCGTGCACCGAGTGTCTTCGACAGAGCCAAGGATTGTCGGATTCTTTCACAGCTGTGTGCACGGCTTAGCGTGAGAGAGAGAGAGAGAGAGAGAGAGAGAGATAGAAAGAGAGATAAAGAGGGAGGAAATCTGCGGGATCTCTGTGACTCTCTCCCGCCGCGCCGCGCCGGGAGGAGATCCGTGCTATCCCGACGTACGAGATAACCGCCGGGCGATGCGCGGGGAATATTTTCGAGACGTGGCGGCGATACGTAACCGGAGGAAATCTGCGGGGTCTCGTCAAGATGTCTCGCGCCGCGAAATCGTAATATCTCCCCCCGAGGGGATAAAGGTAGTAAAATCCCTCCTATATATAAGGGCGTAAGGGCGCGGGAAAGTATATTACCTTCCTCCCCATGCATTTCAAGACGTTTCATTTTTTTTTCTCTCTCTTTATTGTGTTCGCTTATTTATATACCTCCTGCCGCGGCGGTTCCTTTTCGAGAAATCGACGTTTCTCGCGCTCGCGTTGCGCGCCGTTATTACTTAACGGTTATAATTCACCAGTCTCGTGTCCCACTTACGCGAAAGCGGTTTCGCGGCGCGGTGACGCGGCAACGATTTCTATGAATATCGCGAGACGGAATGGCGGCTCGATTTGTGCCGCTCGCGGGACTCGCGACGGGCACCCCGCGCGTTAATGGCAGGTCGAATTCGTCGTCTCCGATTAAAATACCTCCGCCAGGTATTAGGTCATACGGAGCGTCACGCGAAACGCAATCGTAACGTACCTAATTTTAACACTTTGGCCGTAGAGTTGATTTTTCAGCTCTAGGAGGCCCAAAATCAATGCGCGACTTGTAAAATGTATAAAGATAAAAGAATCGACCATAAAGTAATCCATAAATAAATAAACTGGAATATTACAATAACAAAAAATAAACAGATTTAAAAATAGATATACATATTAAAATGTATAATATACATGAGAAATATATAAAAAATACATAAATTATAATATATATATATACATTATATTATATGTACATTATTACATATTTGACAATATAAATATAATTTCATAAAGATGAGATAAATCGTATATGTTTATTTTTCATTCCCATTTACATAACTATCATTTAAACTTGTTCACGCAATAAACTAAATTGAATTAAATGAAATCAAAGTAATTAAATAGAACTGTCACTTATATAAATCGTAGTAGCAGATTTTTTGCGGTTGAAACAGACATGTTGAGCAGGAAATTTAAATAATGAATATAATTCCGTTTCTATCAAAGGTACCTGTACCAAAAGTAAGTTTAAACAAAAGTAAACAACACGCGGATAAGCGTGGCGGGTGAAAACACGGAAACAAGTTGGGCGAAATGTACGATGTGTTAAAGTGGAAAATGCCATGAAATCGCGTCGGAGCGTCCGATCGCCGGAGCGTCGCAAATGCGCCGTTATGCGCCGCTCATTATTAACCGCGGACGCTATACGTATAATCGCTTGTTGTTCTCGGGACATTCCGCGGAAAATTGCAACGAGAGGCCTACAAAACCGGTCGGATAAAACAAGTAAAGAGAGGAAGGGGGAAAAAAAGAGGTACGAGACACTTACGCGCGATCTGTTTTCGTTATATCTTCTATGGACATGGAAATCCTCTCTGCAGCGTTAGGGATGACTGATTGACGCTCTCCGAACGGTGGATGTACCGCCGTCGCTCGCCGCGTCTCGCTGGTGCAGCGTCTTCTGGAAATTACGTGCCGCGCGACGAGACGCCCAAGGTTTCGTGAAACCCTCGGTTATACACGTCGCGCGCTCCCGTATTAACTATACGCCCGCGCGCGTCATGAATATCGATGCAAAATACGTTCGTCCCCCCCTTCGCTTCTCCTCCCGCCCTTCCCGGCCGCATTGTCACGGTCCCGGCGAACCTCCCGCCGGTGCACCCGTCGATCTCACTCACCTATCGATGGCTCGACCTCACGGAGAGGACTCCCCCGTTCGCCATTCGTGGCCCCCCGCGGCCAAATTCGCGAACAAAGCCGACATTTACTCGATATCTCTCGTCCCGCGCGCAAAATGCTTCTCGTGCGACATACAAGAGAAAACGCGCAATGCGTAATTATAATACGTAACGTGAGCGCGGCGCGATCGAAAAAAAAATGTGCGTGCAGAAGAAATCGATGTAAGTCGTGCGTCTCGCGAACGAATTTTGGAGTTAAATTCCTTTCGCGGAGAGAAAAATCCACAAGGTTTCAAATTCAAATTCGATTCGCGAAGAAAATGGTCGAATTAAATAATCGCGGTTTAGGCAAGAGAAAATCGTTTCCCTAATTGGAACGACAAGAAATTGAACCTCCGGCGGTATTTTATAACGAGGATTTTCTAAATAATTATCCTCTCGCGAGGAGAGGGGTAAAAAAAAACATTTTCCGATGAAAAAAAACATGTTCCGTACGTAAAAACTTGTCCGCGACATTACAAAGTTGTCGATTGAGTCTCCTAGTAATTATAATCCAACGATCGTTTTTTCTGATTACAAAAAAGAGGAACGAGACACTTGTCGTCGGACGCAACACGCGCGTCGCGCTCGCTGCGAACTTCATTATATCTTTCAAACGCGTTCGATTCTTCGGAAACGTTACGCAATAAGGTGTAAACGCGTCGGCAATAATACGCATTACATCACGACGGTGATGTAGCCGACAATCTCCTCGATCTTCGATCGAGGAGCGATATCCGCTGGCTGGACTGTTGATTACTGCTCGCTTGAGAGACACAGAGAGATTAATACATATATCCGGTCGATCAGCCGCCGTGAAATTCGCGCCGCGCGCGCGGAATTTTTATCGCCGCGAGGCAACGCGAGGCCCAACGCGACGGCGCGGCGGCGGTCCCGCGGACAAGAGGCGATTATAACGCGGAAACCCTTCTCCGCGCTATATGAAATTCCGACGTGGCTCGAAACGCGAATATATCGGTGCCGTGAGGTAAGGCGCGCATTTCGATCAGCCATTGCCGAGAACGCGGTTTATGGGTTTCGAGGAATGCGAGCGGTTCACAGAGATAGATAGATAGAGAAAGAGAAACAGAGAAGGAGAGATAGAGAGAAAGAGAGAGAGACAGAGAGAGAGAGAAGCTATACGGGACTATACGGGAAGCAATTAGAGATGCACGGCATGTTCAACCTTTAAAATGCGCCCTTTGCCGATGGATATAATGTCGACAAGGGCAGAAATGATATTTGCGCCTGCAATGTTGCTCGCAAGCTCGACGCGAATTATGCGGAAAGAGCGAAACTCTGTATCTATCTCTCTGTCGAATCCATAAATCTGTCAAATACACAATACAAGATTCCAGGATGATGATAAACCTCAATAATGGCGTCTTAAAAGAGTATCGTGCAGATCAATTTAAATCATTACAGATTGCCGCGATATAATTATCTAAAATGACAATCTCTCTCTCTCTCCTCGACGTTACAGGCTAACGATTACGATCAGCGAATCCACGAGCGGCGATCGCCGACGATAATTCCGGGTTGTCCTCAATGATAGGTTCACAGAGATAATTATCAATGATTCCGCCGATAATGATGATAATCGCAGATTCTCGGAATCTCCCGATTCAATCCTCCGGTCCCTAATGAGGATATCGTAAGATCTTCCACGTTCCTCCCACCAGAAAGAAAAAAGAAATATTTCTATGAAGTTTTCGCAATGAAGTGCCTATACGCGCGAGAAGCCTGAAATTCGAAGACGATCGGGGATCTTCGGACTTGCAGGGCGTTATCAATTTCCATCAAGTACGTGCGTCGCTCGCATAAGTCGTTACATCCCTCTAAGACAAGTCCCGCTGGCATAAAGCCACCCTCCTCTTCGGTCGGGAGGAGGCAGAAGGGAGGAACGCGGGGGGTTGATCCAATTACCTTTCACCTCTCGCGGGAGGGTTCGCGCAAACGCGGCATAAATCGAAAAACAATTGCGACTCATCAGCGAAATCACGCATGTCGACGCAAAACGCACGCCACGCGCGTGCGATCACCAATTTTCCTCCCTTTCCCATCCTCTCGCCCTTTTTCCCCGACCTGCTTCTTGCGCCGCTCTTTCTCCGCCGTGTTCCACTTAGAACGTTTGTCCCCTTTTTCCCGACGACTCTCTCTCTTTCTCTCTCTCTCTCTCTCTCTCTCTCTCTCTCTCTCTCTCTCTCTCTCTCTCTCTCTCTCTTTGTGTCTCCCTCGCGGGAAATACGAGTGGCACAACGCTCTTCTCTCTGTCCCCCTCCTCCCTCCTCTCCCGACCCCGCCGCCACCCCCTTTCTCCACCTTCACCCGCGGGATTAGATTCCGCGATAGAGTTACAAAAGAGAATGCCAGCTGCGGCTGGCGGAGACAGCGATGGGTACAACACGCTCGTGTTCCACGATCAATTACATTCCGTAAGGTAGGACGAGACTTCGCGCGCACCCGAGTGCCAGCTAAATTATCCCGGATCCTTTCGCGCGGGAATTAAGTACACCGTTAGAAAATTTGTGTTAAGTTCGACGCATTTCACAGATTCCAAACGACCCGCCCGAAAACTTTTAGAAGTAATACAAATATTATATAAAAATTAATAAACAATGTAACACTGACACAATTAGGAAATTGAGGTGGCACTTCTTAAGAAAAATTAACATTTGTAATACGTTAAATTAACACGTACATTTATCTTCTATTCATTTATCTTATTGTTAGAATTTACGTGTTAAAACTACATTATTTTATTGTAATAATAAATAATGTTATTTATTTACTTATAAATTTAACACAAAATTTAAATAACGTAATTATATTAAATTAACACTTGAATATATCAAAAACATCTTAAAACATATTTATCTTAAAACATGTTAAACTGCACATTATTTTTATGCTTATTTATATTTATTTACTTACTCATAAATTATGTTTTATTTTAATACTAAGAAATGTTAAATATTAATTTAACACAAAATATTTGACATAATTTTTATGTATTTATTTATTTACATATAAATTGCGTTATTTTAACACTAAAAATGTTAAATTCAATTTTACACAAAATATCTAAATGACATAATTACATTATGCTAAATTAACACTCGGGTATGTTAAAAATTCAACGTAAAAATTTTAACAGACCATTTTTAATACACAAGTAAAATGTTTTCTGTTAAATATATATACGTGACTTTTAAAGTAAATCGAGATAGAGTGAAAAAAAATCAGTTTCTTTCCTCTGACGCTGCGTAAAGCAAAGTGACCTTAGAAAATCAAGGCACTTTTAATTAAAGAAACAAACTATACCAAAGTGTACGCATCAAAGTGGATCAGTTCTTGCCGCGATCATAAGTAATTTGAAGAAAACGGAAAAGTTAAATAATTTTTTTTAAGTGTAAAATATAGATTTGAAATTGAATTCTTTGACAGTTTCAAGTAATTTGTGATGAAATACGACGTATAGCGATGTTGCAATCAGGTAGAGCCAGATTAGGAACTGCTCACTCGAAGAAAGTCGTGCAACAAAAAGTTGCGCTCATTCTTACGACAGTTGTCTCGCCGCCGCTATCAATTAAGCCACTTTTGATAGCGCCCGGCTCCGCCCCCGGTTGCTCATTAACACGCGTCGCGGCGCCCAGACATCAGCTCCAATTCGCAAACTTCGCCCCTTAATTCTATCAGTATTCTCATACTCCCGGGAGGGAGAACTCGGTTCTGCGAAAGGGCCGTGAGGACTTGCGTGATGTTTGTCGGATGATTTTAACAGATAATAAATAACTTTCACACGTTCTGTGTCTCCGGGCATTTAATTAATACGTTTAAATTAGGAAATTTTCACTGAAAGATTAAATAAATGTTCACGAGCGAAATTCTCGCTGAAAGGAAAGAAAAGGCGAGACTTCAAATTAGCGGGAGAAACCAATAAAAAAAAATTAATCAAGAAATTAAATTCAGTACATTTAAATCCCGAATATCAAATATAACATCTAGAAGTTCAAAATTTGCAACATTACGTGATTATCAAAAATAAACAAGAAATAAAAATCTATACTTTTAATCAGAAAAGTTTACGCGCGCATGTAAATATAAACACACACACACACACCTTCTCTCTTTTTCTCATCAAAACATTATTTCTCCTTAATAAGATATCTCGAAAGCTCAGAAAATTAGGTATTCCTATTTCAAGTGGGAAATAATTAATTTCAAAGAATTATAAGTATTACTATTTCCTACCTGAGGTAGATTCCTCCATTTCCAAAGTTAATATCCATCAAAACGCGTTAAACGCTCTCGAAAAACTTCTTCTACTTAAAAACTAATTAAGCACCAATTAAAATTTATCGATATTTCCTGAGGTGTTTTCGCATCGAATTCCCCCTCAATAAACTCGATTCCACCGCAAATAAATTTCCCGTTAATCTCGCGCTCGCGAATTCATCACGCACGGCGTAGTAGTATCCTCGCAAATGTTTATTATACGGGCAGCTGCATCCACGCCGGATATTTACATATTTCAATTACCTCGCAGAGAGAGAGAGAGAGAGAGAGAGAGAGAGAGAGGGGGGGGCGCGATTTATCAGCGCGGGCGGATTTCTCCTCGTTCCGGAAGTTCGGCCGCCGCGCCGCCAGGCCGGGGCGAACTTCCGAACTCCGATCGGAAGCCGAGCTTTACGCACGGACACGGAACAATAACGTAACGCGCTTTTCGCACGTGGAAATCGATCGCCGACGAAGGGAGAGCCACTTTCTCTCTATCACTCTCGGCAAATTTGTAGTCGCGATGAATTCGAACTCCGCGAGATTCGCCTCCCTCCTCCCTCCCGCCAAGTCTCCTGATGTTTGCTGTTCATTTATATCACGCGTAGCTTTCCCTGTTGTTTTTGCTCTCTCGCGTTGCAATTTTACGACTAAACGATCCAATGACAGCGAGCACGCGGATTAAAGATTCAAATAGCCGCGAGATGATATTGACTCTCGCGGGCATTCGTCCGAATATATACGGTCGAATATTTCGGAATTCTCCTCCGGAGAGTCGAAGCGCTTAAAATCGCACGTGGTACGGTAAATATTTCAGAGTCTTTTTTCGCTTCAATTAAAAAGGCGCGAGAGACGCGAAATCAACGCGCCGAATTCAATCCACGAAAATCCGTTGGAGATTCGTTTGCTTTAAAGCGCGAATAAACTGTTCCCCCCTTCTCCTCGCTTAGAAAAATTCATGCTCTGTGGGAAATGTTCCAGCTAAAATCACTTTTACACGGGAAAAGAACGGGAAAAAAGATGCGCGAGGGGGGGTAGAAGAGTACACCTCCCCTCCCCCCAACCCCTCCTCCAATCCCCTCGAGCCGCAAATTGGCTGAAACTTTCCAGAGAGGAGGAGCGGCCGCCATTAATGTTGCGCGAAAATTTGCACAGAGAGCAACCCCGGGGAACACTGCGGTCTCGAACCCGGACGCGCACCTGTAGCGGAGGGTCGAGCGAGGGAGCGAGCGAGGGGGAGAGGGAGACGGGTAGGAGGGGGGGAAAGGGGGGCGAGATGACGAGGGGGGTCCAGCAAAGGTGTTTAACGCACTTAATTAGTTGGCGGCACCGACCGGGATTAAGAAGTTTGCAAGATTATTAAGGATTAACGAGTTTGTAGTCAGGGGCCGGCCGCGCTCAATTATACGCGAAATTAACGAGCGCGATGGAAAGGCGCGGAGGGTAGGTGGGGAAGAGGGTAGAGGGAGAGGGGACGGGGGCGCTTTATGCGGAAATTTCGCGAACGCGCTCGATTTTAATGCGACCGCCGTTCGAATTAATTTTAATGGCACCACCGGACGGTTATTGCGAGTTAATAACGAAGCGACGAGCCACTCAAGAGGCATTAACGCCGCGTTTCCGCGTTATAATTCCCCTCCCTCTCATCACCCTCGCAAATCATCCTCTGAAGACTTTCGCGGAATTAGCGTCAATAATCGAAAGTGACCAAACGAGGTCTCTTCTTCCATCCGTGTGTACTTCCCGTTGATTTCTCATCTCTTAAGGTACGACTTCATGTTGACGCTCGACGCTCATTTTTAGCGTCAAAACAGATCACATGATCGAAATTAATGCTTGATATTCGCGACAATTTTGAATATGTGATCTGCTTTGATCCGCTAAAAATGAGCGTCAAGCGTCAGTATGAAAAGGTACCTTCACTTTGACCGCCGTCCAACCAAGATAAGCGTATATAAATATTGATATATCTGTTTGTCATACGAAATAATTTGCGCAACTTCGATTTATCGATTGTCATCAATTTTTAATTTTTGACGTAACGAGAATATTCGAAATAATTAAAATATCTCACATGCTTTATTCAATATAAATTTAGTATAAATGCCGTTTATTTTAATATAAATGTCGGGCATGTATTTATAGAGAATAATTTAGCGCGGCTCACGGATATCGAATATGGCGAAATTGCGAAACGAATGTTTGCGCGGCGTCAAACTTTCCCGAGCGGATATCGAGTTTCGAGCTCTATCTAGAGGGAATCTATCATTAAAACTCGATGCGGCATAATGATAGAACACACCCCCTCCTCCCCCCCTCAGATAATGGCTTTCTTACTTTCTCCGTCCTTCGTTTCTTTTTCTTGTTTTTCTTTTCTTTTCAACCGCCTCGAGATAAATCTGAAAAATTGAATAAGTTTGACGGAACTATCGACTCGCGCTGCGGCGCGACGGTAAGCGCGCGCCGCGCCGCGCCACCACGCCGTGTAACACGCGCGGCACGTTTTCGGTGTAAACTTGTAATAGGATTTGCCGTTTAATCCGTTCCGGACGGACGTGCGGGCGGCGGGCGGTAATGCCGTGTTACACGCTAATATCCGATTATGCACGGAGTTTCGTGACGATGCCATTTATGAAAGTGAATCGCGAAAGTCGAATTTCCTCGCTCTGTTCCACGATTAGCGCGATTAACCCTCGCCGCCAGGCACCCGCGCCGTAAATTTTTCTCAAGAGAAGCGCTTTTTAATGCGATGCGCACGCTGTAACTGATCGTACGAAAGGTAAAGAATGAAATAGATTCGTCTACACGGAAGAAAAAACAATTTTGCGGAAGTGCCTAAAAATTTGGCTAAATAACTGAGTTCGATAAAAGCTAAAAAGTAATAAAGCTATAAATTAACGTGTAAAGACTCAGAAGACACATTTTATTAAAATCAATAAAAATAATATTTCAAGGTGCCAAGGAGCCAAGAAGGAGCCTACTAGGTGTTCGTGTCGTTATAAATAAAGTTCACTAATAAACGTTCAAATTGATAATTATCAGAAACTTCACGCTTTAATATAATAATCGTCAATATATACGTCAATAATACATCAAGGGCTAAGGAGCCAAGTTGTAGCGTCGTTATAAGTTCAACAATAAATGTTCAAATAAATAAATAATGAAAATTGCCAAAAGCTTTAATCTTTAATATGGTCAGTGGTTTTAAAACAAAAAAATTATTATAAGATAATCATTTTTCGTTTCTTGTCAAGACTGCCAAGAAACGAAATACGATTATTTAATAATCGTTTTCTGTTCTAAGATCACTGACCACATTAAAGGTTGAAGCTTTTGGCAATTTTCAGTATTTTATTTATTTGAACGTTTATTATTGAACTTATATAACGACACAGAAACCCACTACTTGGCTCCTCAGTCCTTGACATATTATTTTTGAATAAAGCTAAATTCTTCTCATTGTCAGTCCTCCTACTCTTTTCAGAGCGTAGAGTTTGACCCCTCATCGTATTTCTGTAGTGCGCTATTTACAATTTACGCAAATATACGAGATTTTCAGTTTAACGCCCAGTTTCGAACGGCCTTAACTAAGGAGAGGTTTGCATGGCAAGATATATGTATACTCCCGGTGGTTTGCTGTTTGTCTTCCGAGAGGTAGCGGTCGAATAAAAATCCTATGTTTCTTGAACTCGGATTTGAACTCGGGTCTTTGGCACAGAAAACATACGCACAACTCTCTGCGCCACGATCGCTACATGAAAGTTAAATATAAAAAAATAATTAGACTTATTTGGATGATCCTATATAATTATCTTCTAAATTTTATATATTTCAGCAAAACGTTTTTTCTGTGTACGAACTTTCTGATTTTGACGAATTTTCTCGAAGCTATACACCTACCACCCCCAAAGGGGAATGTAATTTTACAGGTTTTTAACAATTTTACATTTAAGTAATTTCTTCTGTATTTTATTTTGTACATTTAGATGTTTTTTTTATTACTATTAGTTACAGCAGTGCTCACGCTCGGCAACCACGTGATGCAGATGAAAAGAGGAGAGGTCGAAGGGGTCGGAGAGACGGAGAGCTTCGGAGAAACGAGAGAGCGGGAGCAAAACTCTAATAAATTACATCAAAATTCCGAAAATGTCGCGGCAACCTCGGCGACACGTGAGAGCGAGGCGCGGGGACGTCACGCCGAGATCGGTCACGTCTTTTCAGGGGAGTCGTTTACATCGATAGCCCTCCCGCAAACAACAGCGACGGCGCGCCATAAATTTCTCGCCCGTTACGAGACGCGAGGCGAGGCGAGACGTGCGCACGCTTGCTCGCGTGTACGAGAGAGCGCGAGATGGGACGGGATCCGCGCGCTACAAGCAGGAAAGTGCAAACAGGAACTGACGTAACCCAGGGTTCGATCCGTACCCGTTCCCGTTAAATTACACCTTCTCTCCCGGCTGGTTACACGAGGATATATGTACACATGTAGCGCCCCGGCCCGTCCAGGGCCGACGTCGCCGACGATACGGTCGCAACTTCTTGCACTTCCGACGATTTAGAGCAGAGCGAAAAAAAAAATGGGCGTACGGATTTCAGACAACGGAGACGAGAAACGACATTGAAAAACTATGTAGTATCATGCAATAAATTGTAAAACAGATCTTAATATTAAAACTATCGACGATCGATTTCTTAAACCAATAAAATTATTAATTAAGAACATTATATTAATATTTCTATTATTATTAATCATTAATTATGTCTATTAAATTAATCAATTTTATATTGCAACAAGTCAGGAAAATTTTAAAAAATGCACGGCTATAAATTTACAGCAATTTAAAAAAATATATAAACTATAGTAATCATTTTGACTGCTTTGGTAGTTTTAACGTTGATGTATCGTTATCAATGTGCAAAAATATGTTGATCCAGAATTATTAGAATTATCAGTAAACCGAGATGGAATTGGCGTCTCGTTATAAAATTCGTCGTTGTAAAGAATGTTTTAAAGATAAAAATAACGTATTAGCGTTAAGTTTTATCGTGTCTATGACAATCGAATATGAATTTCGTAAACACGAGTTAATAAATTCATCAGAAAAAAGATAGTATTTAATATATCAAAAGAACAATAGAGTTGTACATAATATATATAATTATTTTTAATATTTATTATTTATTTATATATAATTGTATATATAATTAATATATATGATATTAAAAATGTATTATTTATCGTTAAATAGTGCCACAGGACACAATAGAAAAGAAAAACAATACAATAACATATACATATAATTATATACAATATAATATATGGACTAAAAATATTATTTATCGTTGAATAATAGCAATGTAAATAGCTCTCATTCTCATGCTAATTTTACATCACGCAAAATCCGCGTGTGTTATATTAAAAGAAACACATAGCATCTTTCAATATAAATATTTTCCCCGCGCACTTTTTTCCGGAGCGGAGAATTTTTTGCTCGTTACCGATAATGCCGCAGGGTTCTCCGGGATCGCGAGGCCAACCCTGTCCCGAGGAGGATCGCCCTATACGTAATGTTGTTCGCCGACCGCACGCGCGCAGATGTATCTAAATATGTACATATCTTAGATACCGTAAGATGGATCGAGATTGCAAGCGGTGGGTTAGGGCCAACGTTGCGCTACAACGAGGAGAGAGAGAGAGCGAGAGAGAGAGAGAGAGAGCTCTCTCCCTTTCCCTTCCCCGCCCCCTCTCTCTCTCAGAGGATACGATAGCGCGGGACCAAATCGCGGCGTCCCTGCGGAAAGAACCTCCATACCCATGAGGATCCGTTTACATCCCTCCTTATTATAAACGACGCTCCTTATCGACGCTCCTTATCGACAGCCAGCCGCAGCTCCTTCGCGACGGACGTCCTAGGCGTGAGCATCCTTCACGAAGGATCTCCCGGCGTTCCTCCGTGAGAAAGCCAGAAGGAGAGGAGCTCCACTCACACACACACACACACACACACACACACACACGGCACACATACACACGCACACGTGAGTGGGCCCCAATGCAAGAGGGAACACGGAGGGGACCACGGCGGGAACACGGGGCAAGAGGATGAGGAGAAGGCTGAGGAGGAGGAGGAGGAGGGGGGGGGCTGGAAACGAGGGAAGAGAGTGGATCGGCGAGTTGGAACAAAGGAAGCTCATAACTCGCCCCGTTGCTTTCTCGTGGCTTGATTATCTCCGCGGTCACGGGAGAGGGGTGAGGAGGGGGGGAGGGAGAGAGAGAGAGAGAGAGGAGAACGCCCCGGCGATTGGTCCAGGCCAGGAGAGATCATTCGCCGACGCGATATTCGATTTTGCACTCGAGACCCCGACTCGAGGCCCCGAGAAATTCTCAGCCGTAACCGGATGTTTAATAGAGTGAGGACGGCGGGGGGATGTGCATTAACTTCAGGAGATTCATTTTTATCTTACACATGTTATTAATTCATATTATTCCCCCTTACATTGCCATACGTTTTATTGACCTGACTTCAATTAAAATCCTCAAGGTTAAATTGACATTTGACATCATTACGATCTACATTCATAATTCTTAAGCTTCTCGCTCCTCGGGGTTCGACTAATTATGTACGACATGTCTGTCTGTCTGTCTCTCTCTCTCTCTCTCTCTCTCTCTCTCTCTCTCCCTCGATTTTTTCATGTAATTTTATTGCCTCGGCTTACGTTACGTTTCGCGCGCGAGCCCGCGGTCCACCGATCGATCCCTGGATCGTTTCCGCATTAAAGTCGGGTCACCGCGCGCGGTGAACGTGGACCGCGTTCCCCCCTCCCTTTCCCCGTTCCCCCTCACCGAAATTTACGCTCGTTTCCGCATTATGTGCGCCATTATGCAACGCTCTGTATACCGGGCGGGCGCGAAACGCGGGCGGTAATGCGTTTACACGCGGGGTTGGTACGCGCGGCGGCGTACGCGGCGCGGTTTGCGCGGGGCCCGCGCTCTAATTACCGCGCCGAGTCACGGCTGCATGACTAATACTTTCGGAAATTCGATTATACTCCGAAAGGGCATCGCGCGCTCGCTGTCGCGCGTTCTATCTAATTAGCGCGAGCTGCACGTGTGCGAGCGAGCGAGCGAGTTACGCCACGAGTGGTGTGTATCGCCGCGCCGTTTTTGGACGCGGCTTACCTGCGGATGTGCTGCAACGCGACGCGACGCGACGCGACGCGACGCGACGCGACGCGACGTGCCGTCAGTCTCGCGGCAAATTGCGAGACGATAATGAGCGCGCTCGTATAACGAGGAGATAAAATGCCGTTATTTTGAAATGTGCTTCGCGTCGCCCCGATCGAGATAAGTTTAACGAATGACACGTCGAATTAGCGATTTTATGACATTGCAGAGAGAGAGAGAGAGAGAGAGAGAGAGAGAGATTTGGAGGATTGGAAATTTGTAAAATATTTAAATATTCCCTCCATCCTTCCAATCTCTAATTTCTTGAAATGTATTAGTATAATAATAATATAACATAATACAATAATAATAGCTTTATTATGATGTTCATGAGAGTATAAATTTATAAACATGAGTGCAGTGTAATTTAGAGCGATACCTGAAAAACCGAGCCAATAATAGTAGCTATTTGTGCAAGTTTCAATCTCAATATAATGTTATTATTAAATACTCACATAGAAAGAACGGTTTTGCTAAAAGTATCTGACAATTTAACTAGATACTGATCTGCGAAGATAATTTCGTTGTGAACCAAAATAATTATGTAGGACACTGAAATGCGATGAGCAAAATACTGCAAAAAGTATTTTGACATTCTAGCGTGACCAGCTTAAATGTCGCTCTATATAATTGTTTTCCTACACGAAATTATTTCCAGATCTGCAGCCAAATTTTTAGATACTCCAGCAAAACCAGCAAAACGTTCTTTCCGTGTAATGACTCTAAAAACAGGGAATGAAGGAGCTTTTAATTCGCGCGAGACTCACGGGCACGTCGCGGTCGCGGGAAATAAAATCATCGCGTACGCCGAGCTCTTCTTCTAAACGCACGAGGCCTTCGGCGTGCACCTGGGTACCGGCACATTCACGCGCGGGAATCGAAAGGGAAAGGGTATAGCCACCTGTCTATAAAAAGAGTCACCGGATGTCCATGATGGAATACACCGTTTCCGGTGGGCGGCAACCGTAGGTGGTGGGCATCGATGTCTACCCATACGTGTTTGCACGTGTCACGCACGCCTGCGTCTTCGTGTGCTGTCGCCCAACTCTTCTCTCTCTCTCTCTCTTTCCCCCTCTCCCTTCCCGTTTCTCGTTTTCCAATTAAATCGAGACGCGCGCGTGTCCGATAGAAATTGCCACAAGTCGATATCGTAAAATTATGTTATTCGATAACGTACGGACGCGCGCAACAGCAAATCTACATTTTGCAACTGTACATAACTCGATATTTAATATTGAATCGACTATCGGTGCAGTTAGATGCACCGTGTTTGGATACCGAATACGGAGAATTCAGAGAGAGAGAGAGAGAGAGAAGTTTGTCTTGAAGTTTCTCATTCTCCCTGCCTCTCTTAAATTCATAAACTCATTTCACGAACGACACATCTCTAAGATTTATTGCACCTAATTATTAAAGCTCTGATGTGATATTAATCCAAACGAACCTTGTCGGATCTTTTATCTGCCGGAAAATTAAACAGCTTTAAAAGAAGGATCGTACCTCACCGTGAATTTTCAACGTTTCTCGAATTTTCTCTCCTGAACGTCTCTCGAAGCTTTCGCGACATCTATAATTTCTACAATATTTTATCATTGTATACGCTATTGCACGAAGGAGACCGAGATGTTAATCGAATGTTCGAAATCAACCGACGTTGCGGAGACACTATGGATTTCAAATAAATTAAATATCGCGTGCGATATTCATTTGCGAAGAGTCAAACGCTTCCGTGCGCTCCCGACCGTAGGACATCTCGTTAATGAAGAGCAAAGTAAAATTTTTCGATCGAAAGGAAAAGTAATATCAGGGCGGTCGGGGGAGGGGGGAGCTTCCTGTGCATGAGCTCTTCATGAAAACGCGCTGGAAAATTATAAATTCCGCGATGATGATATTTATAAATTCTCTATGCCGCGCGTTTTCATTTTTGCGCGCGCGCTCGAGCGCGATGCTTCGTTACCCGTTATTAATTATATATATGGCCGCGTTTTATCGGTAATTCAAACATTTCCCCCCGGCGGCTCTTTTTAATTCCTGCGCGACGTCAAAAGTAAAATGTCGAGCAGAGGCGGCTAATTAATTGCCTCTCGCGGTTACACAGAAATTCAAATTTACAAAACTCGGAATGTTATTAAGAGTTGCAGGCGAATTTCGTATCCGCTGCCATCCACAGTGTGACACGTATATTTTTATATACGTATGTATGTATATACATAACACATATGAATACATAAAATATATATTTATCGACGGTCCTACTTATACTCGCCACGCGCGTTTGTGCATTTTACCCGCGCGAATCTGACATTTTTCACTAATTTTCTTGTCCGGTATGACTAATAACATAATTAATTATGTTATTAGTCTTGTAACATAATTAACATTATGTCTCGTAACATAATTAAATTTGTTTTCATCGATCGAGTGTTACGCGCCCCGAGATTTCTCTCCCGTTAATATAATTACACCACTAAACTAAATTAATATATATTATGCGCGTGTAAAGTAATCAGTCCCGACATAATTAATTATTAATTTTCATGGAAAATGACTTTAAAAATTCAACCGCAAACTGTAAAAGTGCGCGCGCATGATGAATCTATACATGGAAAGATATCCTATAAATTTTAGCTGGATACAGATTTGAAAATAATTATGTTGAAAACTCAATATTGATATGGATAATGGTTGCAAAACATTTTGATATTTTAACGACCAGTTTGAATTTCCATAACTATTTTGATGATCCAACCAAATTACTTTCAGATTTCCAGCTAAATTTTAGGAAAATCGTTCTCTTTGTGTATGATATACAACACCGTTTTAGCATTTTCCGTTTATTTTATTAACGGATTGCCTGGAACTAATATGGCGCACATATGCTCTCGCAAGACACAGATAAAATCTTTTCCAACAGGAAAACCGTCCTCCGCATGTCGTTTCATTGGAGGAACACGGATCCTATTAGCGACGAACACCCGTTTTCGGGAAAAAAAACCGTAATATGAGTAAGCCGTCGACAGAAATTAAATCTATAATCCCGCACCGGGACGAAATGGAGAAACTCACCGTAGGTATTGCGGAGCTCGCCCTTGATTTAAAAAAAAAACATGTGATAGCTCAGCACTGTCAGCAGCATGCAGAGTACTCACCTGCAACATAATGAGAGAAATTCTTTAATCAATGAAGGGAAGCGCGTTCTAATATTAGCAAAGTGATACCGACAAGATAAATATGTATATACAAATATGTGTACATATAACTAAATTATTATATGAAATTACAATCAGTTCTATATTATTATTAATTAATAATTAATTACAGTAGAAATTAATAATCACTTTGTTTTGTCGGTCATCAAAAAATACTGACATATATAAAACAAACACTTAAGTGAAATTTCATCGATATTATATATATCATTACATCAATAACTGAATTAAAAAAACGAATGTCGCAACATCCCTGGTTTTTAAACTTCATTTTCGGTTTCTTACAATCATAAAAACACACTACATATTTATGTAAATAATAACAATAATAATTAAAGGAAATATTTTAAAATTTTGAAAATGTAGACACTATGTCCTCCTCAAAATTTAAATGGTAAGAAGAGTGAAAATATGACTGTCCTTGCGACACCTGGAATGAATAATTTTTGTCGCCATAACTTGTATTTATAAACTGTTGTATTTATAAACTATTAAATAAACTGTATACTTTTATTACTTATTTTGTTACAAAATATTTAACTTCTTTAGTTTGCCATTTCCTTGCCGTTATGAACATACATTTCAATAATTACAAATATTGTTGATTTTTCAATCACTGGGCGTATTTAGTTACTGTGGAATATTTACTTTACAGCGTATAGTAAAACAATACGATAAATCACGCGAAATGTTAGGAAATTTTATAATAAATCACATAATAACGTTACACGATAAATGCTGCGACGAGATAATAATTTAAACCGTGCAATGAAACTACGAGTATATAGCACACAAAGAGCAAAAGTAAAATAATAAATTAATAATATATTGATTATTGTTGTTAACCGCGACGAAAAGAATTTCTCGAATTTCGGAGAAAAAGTCTCTCGAATTTTAATAACGGTATTTTTAATACAGACTTTTTAATGTGACAACTCTTCCGTTTGGAAAGAGCGTCTCTCCCTTTCGACAACGTTTGAATTATTCCGCCGTGCCATATGCGACGTCATATAATCGAAATGTCTGAAAATCCCTACTGCAGCTCCATATTTTATTAGATCCGCTTTTTTCAGACGGCCCCGCGCGCGCTCCCGAAATGAAACAGAAACGCTGCACTCTCGCGCATTCGGGCTAGAAAAGCGAATAAAAAACGAGTGTAGAGAGCGCAGCTTCAAACAAAAAAAAAAAGAAAATAAAAGAAAAAGAAAACCAGAACTGCTAGAAGGTAAATGGTTAGAGTGAGGGACCGACTCATCCGGCGGCAAGCGCGCGAGATCGCTCGTCCCGAGGACGACCCCCGATCCCGCGCCGCCGCGTAGAATCGCTGAAATTGCAGCGTCGCCACTTTCGAGCGCTCGCTTTACGTTGCCCGGGCGCTACTTTTATTTCGTCCTCCTTCGCGGAAAGGAGTTTAAAGGGCTCGGGGTGATTAAGGGCGTAGAGAGGAGGACGCGGGGGGGAGGGCCGCGCGACCCGGGGAGGGAGTTCCGGGGAGCCGAAAAAAAGAGGGAGGAAGGAGAACGGAACTCCTTCGGAGTTAATTGCCCCGCGTCACTCAGCCTCTTGTATTTCGTCCATTATCAACTCGCAGCGTCGTCAGCGGAGCTCATTTGAGGGACAGAAAAACATTTAACCTCTTGACGAATTGATGTATATCGATAATCTTCCTGCTTCGCGGATCAAAAATCAAAGAATCACGGAAAGAAAATCGAAGAGAGACTGATTGAAGTGCGTATCAAACGTCTTCCTGCCTTCTTTGAGAGAGAAAAATATGAATTTAAAATAATATTTAAAAATTTGCATATCGCACTCTTACTTCGAATATGACACAACTCAAACAATTGTTTCTCAGAAAAAGGGGAAAAACTATTTTTTAACTTTATGCAAAATTACGAACTAATCAAATAATACCGACAGAAAAATATATTTACCATAATCTAATGTCATTTTTGTCATTTTCGTTTCATAGATTTCAAAAAATCATCTTTTTTGAATTTTGATGATTTTGACGATTTTATACATAACAAAAACACTCTTTTTTAGTTCTGAGGATTTTAACGATTTTATATAAAAACCAGATTATTTTTTATTATTTTAGTTATAATGATTTTTTATAAAAACCTTTTTTAATTGTGAGTTTTTTAAAATAAAAACCACCCTTATTGAGTTGTGACAATTTTATTATAAAAGCTATCGTTTTTTTATTGTGACGATTTTTAAATAAAACTACTCTTTTTTAATTATGATGATTCTTTATAAAGTCAAGGTAGTTATTTTGATGATTGACAGGATAATATTTACTTAACCTACAATAATAATTCGAAAATCACGTTTCTTGCGAATCACGAGTTGCGTCACATTTCGAAGTAAGAATGCAATTTATAAACACGAATCAATTAAATCTAATAATAACCGGTAAAGCATTTCGATTCCTTCGGGCACGCGTTATTTATCCACGTGCGGCTGCATCTGAATGTCCCATTATTGTACCTGGTCTTGCTTTTAGCAGATCGGGCAACAGATCGTCCGGATAAGAGGCTAACTTTTACACAAATTTTCACTAAAATCCTAAAGTCTTTTTATCTCGCTTTAACGGGTGTGCGTTCCCTTCTTCCTTCCTTTTTTATTCTCTCGCGCACCCTTTACTTATCTACGAGGCGTGCAGCTGCATCTGCGCGATTATACTTTTAGCGAGTCGCCGTACGAGAGGCGGACTTTTTAACAAACCGTAACAGCAATTTAGATAATAGTTCGCCCTCGTATCTTAATGGCCGCTCCTCGTCGGGGCCACGTCAGAGGATCGCATTTTATAAGGCATCCTCCGTGAAATGAGAATTTCTCATATCTATCTGGCGAACGGGCGGGCGGGTGAGCGAGCGAGCGGGCGAGCGAGCGAGCGGGCGAACGAGTGTGCGGGGCTGCTTTTAAATTAGAAATAAATTATTATCTCCATCCCCCGGGGGCAACCCCGGGCGGACCTACTTCATCCTACAACGACTCGAATTTGCAGTAATACCTGATTATAGGACGTTCAACGTTCGCCCGGCGTGCACTACTCAAGTGTCTCTCGCTTGTGAAAGAGAGAGAGAGAGAGAGAGAGAGAGCGAGCGGCAATCTATGTCCCTATTTAATTATCCCGTAAATAGTGCAAATGTCCCGAGACAGGCAAAAGGTAGGATTTGAAATGCGTTTTCTCAGCCGAAAAAGAATCTTTTAGTTGTTAAAAATTTGTTAAAGGCTCACCGAGAAGTGTCACTGCAGGTGTATCATTATTGCTGTAATTGCGAAAATTTTAATAACCGTCGTTAAGGGACAGAAAAAGAATGTAAAGAATTTTAATAAAAAAACAGAAGATATTTACTTTGACGTATTTTACAATATTTTTTTTAAATAATCATCACGTGTAATGTTGTATATATAAATACAATTGTCCTGCAACGCAAATATGAACTATTCTGTATAATTTCATTTTCGCAGCTGAGATTGTTAGGAAAAAAAAAAACAAATTCACACAGTCTTTTTGTAAATTTTCCAGTTATTCCAGCATCAATTGTCCACGGAATTTCACGCATATTTTGGATGCTCCCGTATCGATTATCCATATGAAAGGCAGTTTCCGGAATGTTCGCGCGTGTGCATGCGTGTGGACAGCCACTCGTACTCCCGTACACATTTGCACCCTCGCGGCGTGGAGCCATCGATACCGCCTCTCGAGCAAATATACCAGCGGCGCGCGAAGAGAGAGAGAGAGAGAGAGAGAGAGAGAGAGAGAGAGGGGCAAAGCGTTGGCTGTTTCTTTTGGAAAGCAAAGCGTTAGCGTGCTGGGCCGCAAGCAGGAGCTGAGAATACGAAGAGGACGAGGGCACGACGAGGGAAAAAGGGAGGAAATAAGCACCTTCGGGCACCCGCAGGCCCGAATTATCTTTCGGGATTTCTCGAAGATGAGACGTCGCGGCTCCAGGGGGAGGAAAAGGGGGGAGGGGAAAGAGGCAGACTCTGTATACGCGCAGAGGAGATCGCCTCCCTGCATCCTTATCCCGCGCGCTACCTTCGTTCTGCATTTTCTCGTCCGTCTCTCCATCTCTTTGTTGCTCGCGCTGGCCAATTTCGACGACTTTTCGAGGCAATCGAGCGTGATCGTTATATTACAAAGTTCTGACTCTTAGCTCGTTTCTTTGATCGATCTAAGGATCAATTGAGGGGAGACGAGAGGGATACTCGGGTGAAGGATACTCGTGGTTAGGCAATTATCGAAATAAGAAATCCTGGGTTTAAAAGGCAGCGACGGATTCTTCGTGAACTTCTTTTAATTTATTTAGTTCGGATTTGTAATCAATCTTTGAATTTTTATTTGTTCAATCTTAAACTATTAATTTGTTTTGAACTATTTATTTTAAAAATATGATAAAAATATCTTATTTTAGAATTTCTTTAATTAGATATTTTAAAATATTTATAATACTTCATATTTTGTAATAAAATTATCCACATTCTATTTTTATAATTATTATTTTAATCTCATATTGAATTATAATCTATCTTACTTATATATTCACAATGAGCTTACGATTATATTTAATCAATTTTAATTTTTTAAATTATAATAAATGGTCTTATTATTATTTTATGGTGACTCGTTATTATATTCTTTTGAGATAAAAGGCCTCATAATATTCATTTGTTTAACCATAAATATTAATGTATAAGAGAAATGATATTTTATGGTGTAATGTATCCAATTTAAACAAAAATTTAAATCTGGTTAGATCTTTTAACGCGTAATTTTAAAAATATTTTCAAAATTTCTCTCTCAAATATGTATCTTAAATTTAAGAAACTAATATAAAAACTGGTCGCGTGTCTATATATTTATCAATAAAATTAATTTAAAAAAATCTTTCTCAAAAAATATATAGATTTTTCTTTTACAAAGCCTTTATTTCTTTAGCATTTGTTTGTGTACTATTATATTCAAATACAAATATATATTCTCCGTAAAAACTTTTGATGCGAAATCGTTAATAATAGTCGCGTAAACGAGGAACAAGCTATCTTCGAAACGGTGCCAAGCATTCTACCATTCAAATGCTAATTTCGGCGACTTTCTGGTTGAAGTAACGTGCACATTTAAGGTCTTACGAACGGACTCGAAATGCTCTCGCCCGACCTCGTGCTCGCCTTCTCGCGATTCTCCGGAGGCGGCCTTGGAGGAACGCGCAATGGAGGTTAAAATCGTGACGGATGCTCGGGCGAGAGCGAGCGCGCGCACCAGCGACGCCGCTGGACCACCTTGTGCGTCGCCACGTTAACCTCTGACCAACGGCCGACCGAGTGGGAAATACGTGCGGACAACTTCGTGAACTTTGAGAATACACGTACGGCACCGGGAGGCTTTGCGGAACAAAGGATGGTATACGTATGTACGCGAACGGAGATCGCGAGGATGCAGCGGTATGCCCGTTGGACCGGGTTTTATACTTTCGCGATAACTGCGCGCCGTAACGAGATGAGATCTTTCCGATTCAGCGGATCAAACCCGAAAAGGTAAGTTCTTGTTAGCTCCAATGCGATAACAAGCAACATAACAATAAAATTGTAATTTAGAATACGTCCTATATAATTATAATACTTATCACTTGTCACGTAATTTAATTTTAATTTTAGGCAATTTTATTTTATTTTTATTTTTTATTTGCCTATTTTTTGATTACTTATTCAATGCGCTGGTCATTTCAATCGTAGTACTTTATCCCTGCAGTAATTTCGGCGTCTAATTTCAATTCTTTTTTGCCGCGTCGCTGCTCGTTAATTACTACTCCTTTTTTCTCCTCTTCAAGAACAGTTTTGCCTCATTGATAGCGGGAATCGAGTTTGTCGAAACTGCAGAATTTCGAGTTCCCTCCGTTTCATCTCCGAGAAATTCCAAAAGATAATTCTGGTTCGGGAAGAGCCGAGGTACTTATTTCCCCCACGTCTCGTCTCCACGCGCGCGCATCCTCTCTCCTTCTTAGCCGCAAGTAAATCTGCCTTCGGAATATATATAGGGTGCACAAATTCAAGGATCCTAGAAACTTAATAATCGTAAAATACCACGATCCCGCAAGGCAGAGAGAGAGAGAGAGAGAGAGAGAGAGAGATAGAGGAGTGCGGTTAAAACTCTATTCCGAGCGTACAATACAGAGCGCGAATTCGCGGCGTATTCCAAGATGCAAAGTTTCTAAAGCCTAAAGCTATTTAAACGCGCGCGCGTTCTCTCCCCCTCCCCCCTCCCACCAGTATGTATTTCCCAGAGATTTTGCAATCCGCGTATACATCGCGCGGAGGCATAACGCAGGCGTTCTAACGTCGAATCCCGAATTAAAAACATGCAGCCGCAGTGAATTCAACAATAATGCCGCGCCGCGGTGTATAAAGTAGGAATGGCAATTTAAGCCGTCGCGAGCGAGAGAGTCCATTTAACGTTCTAAGGAAGCGGAGAGTGTATGGATCATAATGCAAGCGCGGCGGAGTGCTCTCCAGATAAAGAGCGGCGAGGAAGGCGGGGAAGAGCGGGAAAGGGGGGGGGGAGAGGAAGGGGCTTAAAAGCCAAAGGCGAATAAATTAAGAGGTCCTTGCGGGACTACCGGTTTTATCGAGTCACCCCGTAGCGCTCTCTTTCTCTCTCGCTCACCCCGTGAGAACGCCAGCCGCGGCTCGGCGATGCATTGAAAAATTATGAACGCGCCCGCTCTCTCTCTCTCTCTCTCTCTTTTGCGGCTTAGTTTATTGTTCCACGAAGTGTATCCCATTTTTTTTTTCTCTTTCGCGTACCCAGACCACGTTGAAAGAGCCGTACAAAGGAAACGTGTCGTGGTTGGCGTTAACACCGCCGGATAAGAATCGCCGGGGAAAGGGGACTGTCCGGTGCGGGCGGCGGTGTGTCCACCCACCGTTCGGCGCTGAATTTCACGCGCTCGTGAAAATGAATGGAAAAGAAGATGCGAGGATCCCTTTTGTTCCTCTCGAGCCTGACGGACAAATTAGTTTCAATTGTCTAAATTCGACAAAAACCATTCACTCGGTGTGCGGGCGATGGAGTGTTAATATAGCTTGCTGCTCCATCCATCATTACGCCACTATTTCGTTCATAATGTAACGTTTGTTGTAAAATATGTCATGTAATTAATATTTATTACAATAAACACTGCACCGTCACATCATTATTTTCTATTAATCCAATGTAGGTACTATTTTTTTCAACGTGATGCAACTAATTATTTGCCGCAATACGATAAAATTAATATAATAATAATAATAATAATAATAATAATAAAACGATTTTGAAAGATCTAATTTTGTTGGACAATCACAAAAATTATGTTGTAAACGCGAAATGCTTGCTAGAACATCAAAACTTCTTAATATTCCAATATAATTTTTTTTATGACCCGATAGAATTTATCTTCAGTTCTGAATCCAACAAAATCTTAGGTCCTTCAGCAGAATCGTTCCTTTCGCGTGACAATATATCGTTACATAACTTTGAATTTCTCGTTTCCAAGATCGGACACAATGCATCCTCGCGCCGGTCCCAGTAACTGGAACCACAGTCTTGTGGGAGAGGAGAGGGTGATTAAAAAGAAGAGAACGAACAAAAGGGGAGAGAGACCCGTGGCTCAACGAGAGGCCCCGAAGAGCCTCTTTCTGCCCGCCGGTTCGCTTCCATTTCTTTTGCGGGGGCCCTCCCGTGACTGCGAGGCATCCAAGAAGGATCGTGAGAATCACCGTCGAGCCGAGCTTCGCCGAATATATCGTTCCGACTGCCGCGCGAGAGAGCCCCATTGCCCGGCTTCTTCCCCGTATTATACTTTACGTCCATACACATGTATTTAGGGACCCTAATCTCCCGCCGCGCGCTTTTACACGTCGAGGACGTTATCGAGGAAGGATTTTCCTCGAAGGGCCGATTTTCGCGGAAAGTGCCACGTCAAAATTTTTATACCTTTCCCAGAAACGTCCCGGGGTCCGTATCGCCTTCTGCGACCCTCCTCGGCGCACCCTCGCACACAACCCCGAAACTTTTACTCGGATCTACCGGTATACACTCTCGGATTTCAGGATTCGAAATTTCGAGAATGGATCCCTTGAAAACGACAAAACCCTTAAAACATACCGCCTTCATTCACAGCCCTTTTTTGTCCCAAACTCGACTCTCGATTTCTACGAATTCTGAAATGTCATCCTCCCCCCCCCTCTTCCGATCCTTTACCCTGCAGGATTTCCACTTTTACAGAAACTCGGAATTTTTATGCTGCGCGTTCGTGTATACACATAATCCGCTTTCTCCTTGACACTTCTGAGAGCTTTGAACCTCTTCGGAAGTTCCTCGAAAACGGCAAACCTCTTTCTTGCGACGCGCGAATTATATATATTTCGACAGTTCGGCGGGCGGTGAGATTTACATATAAATTGAGCATTATCTTCACAGAGATGGCGGAGAGGGGAGTCATCGGAAACGTCTTCGCGGCGCGCACGAATGGAGCGATCATTGATCCCCGATCATTCTCAAGCGAGGATAGCGGGAGGGAGGAGGGGAGGGGGAGGGTTGGAGGAGAGGGCTCTCTCGGAATGGCATGCGTAGGTGAGGGGCGAGGGCTATGCACCTGTCACGCGCGTCACCCACGCCGCTTGCGGAATCGTAAATCCGTGCGTGAGAGGCAGCATTGTCTTCCCCCTCCCCCATACGGGGAACGCGTGCTTCGTTCGGCGAAATCGTCAAAGCGGTCCGATACGCGGCGTCTTCGATTACCGGCAGCGAAGGAAGGGGGGCGGGGAGGGAGGGGGGGGAAGAAGGGAGACACAACGCCGCGGTACGTGACACCGTCATGCATACCTTCGAGTCGCGCCGAAGGCATTCGTAAGCGTAATGGGAAATGTTGACGGTCAAACTCGCTGCGAAGTGTATTTTCGCGAGCGCGAGACTTTTGTAAACACACGTCAACGCGCGAGCGGTGCTTGGGCGACCGCCGGGCGAGGGGGATGATTTCAGGGGAGAGGGGTGAGGGGGATTAACATATCGCGACATTTTTGTATTGGTATACACCGCGTTGTGCGGTAATGTAATATCGAACGATATTTCACCGGGATTTTAACTTCACCACTTTAATGTGACACATTATATACAATTATATTCATATTAATGTTAATAATAATAGCACCAATTAATACGATATATTATACGCAATTTATATAAAATTCCATACAATTTTGATTTTATCATGTATTAATCACATATTAATAACATCCTTTCTATTTCTATATGTATTGTTATTATTGTTATTCCGTAACTATTACATTAATATATAATAATTATATTAACACGTTCCGCATCGCATGGACCACACAGTTCAGGTTCGTTTGATATTTCGACAATGAAGAGAAGTTATAAAATAATTTTCAACATTCATGCATGGATCTATATATAATTATGATGCATATAAATGTAATATTAAATCATTTTTCTGCATAAAAATATAATAAATTGTAATTTTTTTATTATTCTAAAATAACGTGTTATTTAACAAATATATAATAAACAGAAAATAAAAAAAAATATAGTCCATGATGTGCATGATCGCAGTAGTCAAAATTGATGTTTAAAATTGATGCGGAAGGGACGGGGGAGGGAGGAGGGACACGAAACGTGTTGATAAATAAATAAAAGACGTCGGCGGAATTTCCGCAATTTACATTCCGCGAGACCCACATTTCCCAACTCGGACGCCGCCAGCTGCCACCAGTGGCCGGCCTATCAATCTGGGCTAACGATATATTTACGCAACGCCAACACACAACACACACACACACACACACATAGCGCGCTGTGGAAAGGAGCTTTTATTAGCCGGGGCCACAAAACGCGCACACGCGACCCAGTCACGAAACGCGCGTGATTCGCGCGTGCCGCGCGCTTCACGTGCCTCGTGCGCGCGAGCGAGCGAGCGAGCGGAGCGGCGCGGCGGACTCGCGGGTGGTATCTACATGTACATACAGCTACTGCAAGTTTCGTGTATCCCGCGCGATGACGGATCGTTCGGCGATTATAATCACGATGTCATCGAACGGCCGCCGCTGTTTGTCAGACGAGTGGCGATCAGCTACGAGCGCCCGACCCGGCAGGAGGAGAGACGACCGCGGGGGGCCCGGACGGCGATTCCTCCGGGAAAGTCCCCCCTCCCCGCCCGGATGAGCATGGAGTGCGAACGAAAGCCGCCGCCGCCGTGTAATCAAACTTTAGACGTTGCGGATAATACGACGTCGGCGTGACGTGTACGAAGGCGCCGAAGGAACGAACAACGGATCCTGGAACGAGAGAACGGAAGCCGCCCGCGCCGTCGCGCTCTCCGAGAGTTAACGACAATAGAGAATGAGAGACGCGACGCTCGCGTCTCTCATCGTCTTTTCATCCCTTTCTTTTTTCTTCTATTTTCCAGACGGCCTCTGGGCGAACTTGGAGGAACGTTATGTAAAAAAAAAATTTAAAAAAAACAATAAAATATGAAGCAATTAGTGTGACGCTAATTACGCCGCCGTACTCGAAACTATACACGCGCGACGTAATAATCACGAGATGGCGAGAAAGAAAGAAGATCTTCCACGCACACACACTGAGCGGCGAGATTATCGACTTCCGTCTCGCGCGTATGTGTGTACATACACGTGCAACGTGTACTCACGCATGTGTGTACATAATGATTTTCAAGAATCGCTCCCCCCCCCCTCGCTCCTCCCCTCGATAGAGATGCGCTTGCGTAAGCAACCTTCGCGACGCGCGACCGCGCAATTTTTCTTCGTGACTTCATTACGCGAGAATTCCGGGACGC
>NW_012028505.1:509777-575446 GCF_000956235.1 Wasmannia auropunctata | reverse complement strand
CCTCCTCCTCCTCCTCCTCCTCCCTCCCCCTCACGTAGGATAGATTACCTGCAGAGACGACGCGCGAGGAGACGGGATCTCATCGGATCTCTCCGATGGCTATATACGCTTCTTTTTTCATAAACCATCTTTATCCGGGCCGTCGCCGCGCCCTCGTATAAGCTCGGTATTATCCGTCTCATATTGTGGAAAATAGCCACCGCGGTCTTTGCTCCCCCCCCACCCCCCAAACACACGCGTGCACGAGAGATATACTTGGATATACTCTCTGTATAAAGTATATATAAACTGTATTACGAGGTGAGTCATATGATATTCAAATAATGGGTCATATCTCTTTTTACGACGGGCAATGGTAGAAACTCTCGGGCGGCTTAATGATGCGTAACTTCCTATACGGCGTTACTATCTCCGCAGGTGCGACATTGTACCTGCGACGCGCAACTGCACGTTTCTCTTCTTCTTTTTTTTTTCTTTTTTTCCCTTATTAATGGGAAGTGTGCTCGCTTTCATACGAAAATCCAAATACGCATGTGTATTTTTTAGGGCATAAGTACAGGCTGTGAGGTGCTCGAGAGGGGCGAATACTTTGCGAAATATTAAACATTTTATAATGCGTTTCCATAACATTTTGTCACAAATTAATGAGTACGTTTATTTGTATTCTATAGCAATACAGAAATAATTTTCCTTCAAACCTCTCGGCATTTAATTGTCAAACTTGCGAGTTTATTCCAGAAAGAAATAAAAATAATCGTGATTGTGTTAAACTTCCTTGCATTCCAATTATAGCATTTAATTAATCCTTAAACTATAAATATTCTTTCGTGATTTCACTTATTGATTTCACAATAAATATATAAATTTATCTTCTTCAGATTGTCAATTAACAAAGCAATTTTTATACAATTATTTAAAAAAAAATGACAAAAATGGATAGTTAAAATTAACAGAGCTCACATGTCTCTAATAAAGTATTAATGAAATGTTCTTTTTTTGCACGTTTGATTTGCTGAGAATTAACGAGGCATCGATCCCCTTTTTTTTCACGAGACAGGCCTTGCAAATTTAAATTTCATGTCAACCTATTCAAACCGAATAATCTACCAATGCAAGTGGAAAAAACACGAAATATTCGCTCGCAGCCGGACAGAATATTTTTCCGTTTTTACATACAGTTTAAGCAAATTTTGCAATGTGCGACGAAGCGTTCGAACATGTATGCGTCAGGGCCCTCCCTCCCCCCCCCTCCTCTCTCGCTCTCTCTTTCTCTTTCTCTCTCTCTCTCTCTCTCTCGCTCACTGCCGCTCGCATTCGGAAATCTTTGAGTCCTTGGATGTCCGGGTCCATTCACCTCAGTCGTGTCACGCGAGATTAAAGCGAGACCACCGCGACTCGGCTCGGCTCGGCTCAGCTTGGCCTGGCTTGGCTTGACTTGGCTCGGTTTGGCCTGGTCTGGCTGCTGGTTCGGCTTGGTCTGATGTGGCTTGGCCTGGCCGTGCCCAGCCGAGCCGAGACCGAGGCGAACCGCGGACAGCGTTTTAAACCGCGGGAGGATCGTTTCGCCTTTATTGTTGCGCTCGCTCGCACTTTTATATTGCTCTGCAAGAACCGCCGCGCGCCGCTTCCTCGAGGATCTCGACCACCGACAACGTCGGTGGACGCGGCCCGCAGCACAATCCTTTTTTTCGAACGAGCCCTGCACGAACAATGGCGGGCGAGAGAGAGAGAGAGAGAGAGAGAGAGAGAGAGAGAGAGAGAGAGAGAGGAGGAGAGGGAGGCAGGGAGGGTGTTTGAAGACGACCAGCGAAGCTTATAAGAAGCACGGTATTTCCTGTACGTGTAATTATTAAGTAATATTTAAATTCCTCGAACGATGAGATAAAGAGAGCGATAAGCGCGGGTAAGAGATAGATAAGAGGTAGATAAGCGGGAGATAGATAAGAGAGTAATAAAGCTGCGCACGCCATAATTTTTCTTAGAAATATTAAAGTATAATAGTAATAAACGAATAATTTCGAAAATTCTCGTGGAGCCTTCTGATTTATAAAATAATAAATAATACAAAGAAATCATCTAAATTCTCCTCGTCTACATCTGAAGACCGTTTTGCAAATGCCTGTAACGGGGTTTGTTATAATTAGTTATTACAAACTTGTTATAAACTAGTAATATAAATTTACAAAATAATAACACGATATATCTCTCATTTGCTGCGCAACTCAAGAAAGCAGTCTTCCAGAAAATGACTTTTAATATGCTTTGAGTCATTAAAATTTTGATTATTAATTTATTAATTTTAAAATGCAATTTTAGTGTAAATAATGATTGCAAAAGATTCCGAAAGAAGAATACAAAAGTATGTTCTTTTTTTTCTATTTCCGCCCTTTTCTATAAGCAATTAAAAAAATGACGATTTTTCATTTGTCATTGTTGCATAAAATGATACATTTTCAGGCAACTTATTTCAACACCCTTATAGTAAGATTAATAATGCTACCAATATAATCAGCCTGTTAATCCCGCGGAAACGAATTTTGTGTTAAATCCTCCCGTCTTTTGCAAACTTAATTCTTCAATAATTAAAGTAATACCAAAAAGGGAGTAGGTACTCAGATCAATCGGCGACGAGAGCGAATATACGCATCACGGAGTGATTTCCGAATGAATGTTAATCGGACTTCGCCTTTGCATAAATTTACGTCCGTCGACGACAACGACGACGTTCGCGTTTTGTTGTCGCGATAAAATCTCGCGAGCGAGAGCGGCGAAAAGCGTTGCGCAAGATGGGGGAGGGGGAGAGAGGGGGAGAACGTAAAGCGCCGTCATATTTCAGCGCGCACACCGGCGCGGCGCCCTCCCCCTTCTACCCGCCCCTTCCCACCCCACCGCACCCCAACTTCCGTTATTTATTTCTGGGAATCTGCGGAATGATTAATCGAGCGCGCGGCAACAAACAGACCGATGTAACGAACTAACTCGCGCCGCTCTCGCTAGCGATTTACAACTCTCGATATTACCATTTCCCAGCGAGCTCCTCGCCGAGAGTCGTTATTGCGTTTTTCTCTCCTCCCCTCTGTCCCCCTCGCGCCCCCCCGCCAGCCGTCCCGCGGCGGCGACTTTCTCCGTTTCTCTCTCACTCTCTCCCCCTCATCGCTCTGTCTCTCTCGCTGCACTCCATTTTCTGAGCACCTCTCGTCGTATACCGAACTTCGCCGCGAACTTCAATAAGTACGGCGCATAAACACGACGTCCGTGGGTCCGTACCTCTATACAGCCGCCGAAGTTGCGGCTGGAAATTTACGTACCGGCCTCGTCTGCTCGCACACACACACACACACACACACACATATAACACATCTTCAGGAGCGAGCATACCTTTCCGTTACAAAGAACGAATGTCTCGGTCGCGAGACTGCCAGATAATGTTAAATAATAACGATAACTTCTGAATGTTTTTGTGGCCAGTCATACAGTTTTTTTTCTTCTTCTTTTGGATTACTTGTTTTATTTTTCAAAGCTTCTTAATCGCTTCGCCGGGCGGGGTCCACTATTATCTTGCGTGTTTACGTATATTTAATCACGACAGCTTCCAGTCGGTCGCCTTTACATGGCAAATTAGTGGCTCGGAGGTCAGGTGCAACATACTTACAACCCCGCCCGTCATGTTTGAGCTATAGGAACAGTCATCGCCGCATCGACCCGCGTTCGAGTGACTTCAAGGTTCATCGCTTCGACAACTTGTTCAGGCCGTAACATGAGGATTAAGGCGCGTAAAAGTGTGCCGTACTGTTATGCTTCTTCGTCGGCATGATTCCTCGAATACCTATAATTGACTGTAATATTCTACTTTACTACCACAGTTTATTCAGTCATGAATTTTTCCCGCGGCTTACGTCTACCGCTATAGGCAGAATAGGTATATTATTGAGAAGTTAAATCGCGCACGAATGATTAAATGTGTACGCAGTTGAAAGCATTTTGTACTTGTGTGCAAAACGACCTGTATAATAAAGTTTTCATATTGAATCTTTTACATAGCCTGAGTGCTTATTTAACATAATGTGATTATGTTATTTAATTTTTTTGTGTTAAATTGATATTTAACATTTTTTTAGTCTTAAAAAAACACAATTTATAAGGTAAATAAATAACAGTAAAATAATGTAATTAGAACGTAAATTCTAAGATAAAAAATTAAAGAATGTATGTGTTAATTTAACATATTATAATTAATGTATAATATTGCATAAGATTATATATATATATATAATTTAACATTATATTATGTATAATTTTATTGAAAAAAATCTGCTTCTACAATTTGTTTGTCTGCTTCAGTCATCAATCTGCTTCTACAATTGACACAAATTGTGTCAGTGTTACATTTTTTGGGTTAATTTATAAAATGTTTATGTTAACATTTTAACATACTCATCTTGTGTAAAACACAAAAATTTGGGTGGATTGTTTGGAACGTGTGAAATGTGTTAAATTTAACACGAATTCCCCAACTGCGTAATATTCTGTTTTATTCACGATTTATGTATTCGTTGTGAATTTTTCTCCCGCGTCTCACGTCTGTTCCAATAGAATATATTATTGAAAAGTGAAATAATTACGTACACGATTAATTAAATAATCGGATATATCATCACACTGGATAATGTAAAAAAATTGATAAACAATATAAAAAAAAACGACATGGAATAATATAAACAATTAAGTAAATGAATAATTAATGTGAAACGTATAAATAATCGGAAATCTCTTTTTTTCTTTACGCAAACAGAGGGAGGAAAAGAAAATGCGCGGCTCGATACGATTTGTACTTGTTGTGCAAGTTTTTACCACGGTTCACATGTCTAGCGTATAATGAAAGGTTACTATACTGAGAGGAGAGCGAGTTAAATTACACGCAAGAGATCGAAAACGTGCATCTCGTGCAACTTCGACGGAAGAGCCCAGGCAAAACTGCCACATCTCGCGGTGTAATAACAGATTACCGATAACGAGTCCGCGCGCGCGCGAGCATGATGGACTTTCTCCTCCCGGATCTGCCCGGCGCGAGGATAGGAGCGGGGGGAGGAGCGGGGACGCGAATGAGGAATTGCGCCGGGATTCCGCAGAATTCGTGTATTTACCGCGCGCCGCTCTCCCGTACCCGAGCAAGCCGAGCTGCGGAATTATGCATCCGTGCTTGACAACTTCGAGAAAGCGTGGGAGAGCCCCCCATAAACGCGCGGCGCTCTCGTCCTAATCCGCGGACGAGATGCGCGCGGCTAAAATGTACGTACCGGGTGATACCGCGCGAAAGAACTCGTCGCGCTGGAATCGCGGAACGGACGTATGGAATTTATTCGGAGCGCCGAACGTCGGAATTGCGGTCTGTGTGCCCCGCGCACACCCGGCCAGCTCGACGTGAAACAGCCACAGCTGTCGAATAATATACGAGTGCGCAACGTACAAGCCAATAGGCAAAAACACAATCCAATGTACCTACAATCAAAAAGCAAATGAAAAGGAAATAAAAAAAAAATTGACACACCTTTAATGGTTAACGATAGCCGCGAGATTCAGTCTTAGCCACGGATATAAAGCATCCTCACAAATTGACGATAAATATTTCTACATCTGGCAAAAAAATAAATTGAAAAATTTTATTGAAAAGTTCTATTGAAAAATAATATTTATTTTAATAATAATTTTAATACTTTGCTAATATTTCAATATTAATCCGTCTTGGACTTTTATTACCTTATATACTTTTTCCAAGAAAACGCGATAAATTGAGGGCGCTTTAGACTTACGGCAAAGACTGTGTAAATGATAAAAGTCGACGACTAGATTGCATGTGATTCGCATGTGGGCTTAAAATTTTTTGTTCCCCCCTCCCCCCTCGTTTCCTCTTTTCAGAACATTCGCCAGCGGGTTTCCATTGGAGCACCCAGTATTGGGTAAACGCGCGAGTGCGCTAATGTCCACCCGACTCGTGTGTGTTGGGCGACGCGATTGTGGCGCGGGTGTTCATAAAGCCGCGAGCTATTAACCGTAACACAATGGGGCGTGCGAGGCAAGCAAGTTGAACACCGAAATTTCTCCGTTACGCGCCGCGGAACTCAAATAACGCGAGAAAATCTGCGCTCGCAAGCGCAATTGAAAGGCCATTATTAGACCCGGTCGTCATTCGGGACGAACACACGCACGCGCGGGCCGACTATACGACCAACTGCAAAACGCGCCCCGGAAACGGGCGGCATAGAATTTCGGGGGATGGTATACGCGTTCCCTCGAAATCGATGCGTATTGGAAATCATGCATGTCGAGTACGTGCAACTTCAAACACAGACACTCCACATACAGCCGTACATTTTATTAATTCCTCCGTATCCGTATCACATTTTTATCGATGTATTTCTCGTATTACATATTTATAGAAATTTCTTATTATTCCACATTAAATCCTAACCATTTTGCGCGTAATTATTTTATCATTGTTATACAAAAATTTGATAACTTTAATATTTTGTAAAATGGAAGTAATACACGGATAGAATAATTTTGCTGGACCCAGATTAGAAAATAATTTTTGTTCAATAATCAAAATAATTTTGTTGGAAAGTCAAAACGATTGCTAGAATATCAAAATGTTTTATAGCAACGCCTATCATTTTTAACTTTCCAACAAATTATTTTGATTATTGAACAAAAATTATTTTTAGATCTGTATTTAGCAAAATTTTTAGATCTTTCAACAAAATCGGTACTTTCTGTGTACTGAATCGATGTTTTTTTTTTTTTAAGAATACCATCTTCCTTTCGCTGTATATTTATACTTATATTTTTCTTTTACATATTTTCTATGTTTTTCATTTGCATGCTCACATGGAAAGAAAAGTTTTGCTGTAGTGGGTCTAAAAATTTAGATACTTAATTTTTAGATACAAAAATTTGAAAAAAAAATTACTTTTATTCAAACAAAATTATTTTCACATCTGCATATCTAGCTAAATTTTTAGGTACTTCAGCAGAAAACCATTCCGCGTAGTTATTCGGTTTTAAATGCTATTCTTTACTCGTCTAACTCGAAGTTGATAATGGACACTTTCGTCAAATTTCTCGCTCGCGAACGAACTCGTTTAATTTTCTTTTTACTAGTCTGGAACAACGAGAGAGTGGCCTCTGGTGCAGTAAACCCTGCTCGTCGTTCCCCTTCCGCCCCGTGCCTTTCCCTCAGTGGACGACTCACCGCAGTTTCTTGCTCGCGCTGACGATTGGCCGACAATGGGAAAAGTTAAGGCCGGTAACAGCGTAGTCGAAACTCCGAACGACGACGATTTCCGAACTTTCCAAAACGTAATTCGAACTACGCCCCCGCAATAGCGTGCGCGCTCGCGCGCACGATCGCGTTCTTATGAAACTGCTGTTACACCAGGTGCCGTTAAGGACGAGGACAGCAATTCTCCGACTGGATTAACTCCCTTCGATACTCCGGCCGTGCCCGTATATATTCAATTCACAAGTTTCGCGAATTTCACGGGACAGCATTGACAGCCGATTAACCACTGAACGCGTGAATTTTCAATGTGAACATATGGGGGATATTAAATATACATGGGGGATTATTGCAATAATAATAATTTATGGATACGATACGATAAATAACGAATGTTAATAATGTACAAAAAGAATAACATGATTGGAGGAATTTAAAAAAAAACCTTCAAGAAATCTTTGTAAAAATCATTTACCTAAAAAAGATCAATTAGAGTAAAACAAATTTTATATTTATTGCACATATAAAAATACTCATTTTTATTCATTAAATATGCCATCCATTTATATAAGTTCCTGGTTCTTTAAAAATGCAATAAAACCCTATTTTTGCAAAAATTTTTTTTATATTTCGGCAACATAGCCTCAGATCTCTTTTAACTTAAAATAGCAAAAATATCTGTTATAATATGCTTGGAAAACTTACAATTTTTTCATCAAAAAATTTCCCTGCGTGATAGACGGGTGAGTGCAATTCTGGAAGTGTCTCCAAGGTGCTTGAAGAGAAACATCATTAAGTACAATAATTAAAAAATTAATTAACAGAATGCTCAACATGTATAAGGCTGTAATAAAAGCAAAGGGGGGGGGGAGATTATTTTGTGAGAAAAAAAATTGTAAGTTTTCCAAGCAATAATAATCCGTGACTTTGTTATTTCACAGTGAAAAAGAATAAAATTATTGTAATTATTATGCTGCCAATAAAGTAAAAGAAATTACATTTACCAAGAACGTGCGCGCTTAATTTCCTTTTTAAGAGGGTCCGGGAACTTCCGAACGATAGTGTATTTTATGTATAACGAGTAAAAGATTCTCGATAACGAGCGCGATGTAATATCCGAGGTAATTTTGTACGTTATCAAGAAGAATCGCGCGCGCGATCAAAAAGTCGCCGCCGGCGCGGCGCGGCGTGAGAGACCTCCATTTTCCGCGGGGAGATTTTCGTGGCGCGGATAACGAGCTTAAAGCCGCGCCGCCGTTTTCGCATAATTCAGCAGCACGGGACACCAATTTCCCGCGGAACATATTGGGGCGTACAGGGGAAAACACGGGGGGGGCTCGCTGCGCCGTTACGTTTACGTCTACATTAAAAGTTCACGGAGACAGCTTTACGAGGCGACACCCTGTAATTACCAACGGGCCAGTAATGACCGCGCTTCCCCCCCTCCCCCTCCCTCCCGTCCGCCCGATAAAAGTCAACCCATTTTTCAGAGCGCTTTACGCGCCAAAGGCGAGCTTCCTCATTAAGTTCCCCTGCGGAGACCTATCGAGACTCGACATTTCCGCGCAACTTCCATAAAGATCTTTTTTCTCCCTCCCCCGCTTAACGCGATCATTAATTAACTTAATGAAGGTCTGTTTTGATTTTCACTTCATAACCTCGCGTCAATGCGGTTTTATTTCCGAACAGAAAAAAAAACGCGCTAGTTTACCCGTGAAGTGATTTCATCAGCAGAACAAAAAGTCATGGTGACATCAAAGTGGCATCAAAGTGGCACCGAAATGACTTTTTTTTATCCTTCGGTGCCACTGTAGGTATAGCATACTTAACATTTTTTTTTTACTTTACATATATATGTATATATACAAATTTTTTATTAATAAAAATACATACATTTGCTTGGTATCGTTGTGTTAATTTAATGTCTGGCGTTTCGATGGAAAAAAAATTTGGCAACACACGCGTTCATTTTTATGCGATACCTTTTACACGATACCCAGTGCATTGCTCCCGCGACAACACGTGTGGCAGCGGCATCGAAGGGTTAAAAGTCAGCTTTTCAATTCGGCCGCGATTCATTTTAACGTCATTTTGACGTTATCGCGTAAGCTCGTTCTACTGCTGGATACTCGATAACATAATTTTCACTTTCGATTAAAACTCTAACGGGCTTAGAGGATAATAATAAATGTCTCGCACGTTTTCTCAATTCTTTACCCTCGAAAAAGAGGAGCTCGGGAGATTAATAATACCTCCATTCGCGGAATTTTATCCGCTGCGGATAATGGACTCCTGGGGATTGCATAACGTTTAATATAAGACACACACTCTCTTTCTCTCTTCGCCCGGGGGAAAAAACTGGTATGTTCTCCGGAAGGGAGAAACACGAAAAGGCACACGGTCAAGAGGATTTTATTGTTCGCAGGAACAAAGGACGAAGCGCATGGAATGAAAGGAATCGCGCGCGCGAGCGTACATATATACGGTTTTACGCGCGCTCCAGAAATAAGAGACACGTAGACTGGAATATTTTACATGCGAATGCAAATCGTGACGAATCATGAATTATAGATGGGAATTCGAGGAATATTACGCAAATGTGAAAATATCTGTTTTTGCTCCGCGCGTTCGAAGGAACTCGACAACAACATACATGTCTACAAGTCTCGATAGAAGAGAGACTATTATTCGAGAGATCGAAGTGTAAAGATCGAGGATATAATCGTTGTGAAGTTCCAGGAACTTCCTGGCGCTTCTTGGTAATTTCGCAAAAAGAAAGCGCGATTTCTCGCGTACGCACCGGCCGCGAGAGGATCTCTTTCTGCTGCAGCCTTCCGGATTACGCGCGGAGTCGAAGTCGGAGGATCCGGATATTAAGGCAACGTGTGCCAAAGCTTGTGTTGAGAAATCAAGGAGAAGGGGGAAGGGGGAGGGGCAGGGGCTACAACCGAGCTCATTATGGAGCTCCTCCAAGTTATACAGTAAAGCGATCTGAGGGGATTATGTTCGCGAAGTAGTTCGGTCGAGAGTACGGACCGTAGGGCGAAGGAGACGGAAATTAATATTCGATCGAGCGTGATGGAGGATGATTTCTCGCCTCGTTCGAGTGTTTTAACAATGAGAGACAAAAAGAGCGAGCTGGGGAAAAACATAATCTATTATGCCGTGAAATAAATCAAGGGACGTATAATGGAAGTAGATCATGCCATCGTGATAATGTGAATAATAAGAAGAATAAAAGTGAACAAACGCGTAGAGTAAATTTAAAAAATAAATAAATAAAGACACACAGAACGATTTTGCTGGAAGGACTAAAAATTTTGCTGAATATACAGATCTGAAAATAATTCTGTTGGAAATTCAAACTGGTTGCTAGAATGTCAAAACGTTTTACGATAGTGCTCATCACTTTTTAATTTCTAATAAAGTTCTTTCTGTGTATAATAAAAATATATTTAAAAATTTGTGATATTTTTCCCTATAAATTCTTTACAGTGATACATTCTTTGAAATGTCCATTACATCGATATTATTGAATTACTAATCAATTCCATTTAGCACTGTGTTTCAATTAATTGACGTGCAGTTAACCTAAACTGGAAATTGTAAAAAAATTCATATAAAAATATTGTTAAATACCAAGATGCGCTTTAACCAAAAAAAGTCGCTTTTCGCTTATTTTTGTTATTAAAAATATCGTTATAATTAATAAAAATTTGGTATTCTAGCTAAATAAAGAGTCCAATATCTCTCGGTACAAAAATCATATTTTTTTTATCTCCAAATATTTATTTAATATGCAAGTCTATATGTGCAAGTATTATCTATTAATATTCGTGAATCTCTTTTTATAAAATTATTCATAAAGTATTCTTTATGTTTAAAACTATTAAATGTATTATTAATTGTTTAGTATTTTTCTGGATAAAAATATAAATTCTTAAATCTTAGGGTGATCCAGAATTTAGTGACCTTATTCTAACTATTTAATGTACAGTCATTTTTGGCGCTAATTACATATTTATTTGGGTAGAACTATAAATATAATTATTATTACTAACATTAAAGCAGTAATGACTAAAAAATGAAGCTTTCTGTGTTTCACACACAATGTGACGGTTTAGACCGTTCGGAGTAGTTACATAGATAAAAAAAAACTGGATCGCCCGGAAAAATTGCGGTTTATCGACTGCGACAAATCGTCGGGCTGCAATACATATTTTTTACGAGATTGGTTTCGATGGAATTTTTCCGTGCCTGATACACATCCCGCGCACTTAGCGAATAAAATTAATCTTTGATAATCCCGGTTGACGTTTCAACGGCAGACACGGCGGCTTTTAACGGCGGGATATTGAAACTACCCCCTCCCCCCGGTATATAGGTGCTCGTTCCATCTTCATTCGTCCGGTTCATCATTCGCGGATTTGTCACTTGTGTCAGCTGTTTCTGCCCGCGAGTTTCGGGTCCGAGCGATTTTTGTTCGGCGGAAGTACGACATCCGGTTGTCCTCAAATCCCCCGGATTGCCCGGGGATTTTAGTCCGAAAGTACTCGCATAAATTCGATCGCGTTCTGGATACGTGTGTCTCTATTATTCTCATCAAAAGCCGTGTGAAATGTGTGTATGAAGCGTAATTATTCAGACAACAAAAAGTGCAAAATTTGGATGTAAGACGCCTTGAAGACATCTAAAAGACTCTTTAAAGACGCCTAAAGCGGCGTCTACAATGAGACTTGAGATATAAGAAAATTGACCAATCACAATCGATTATTCTTCTCACGTAAGATGAATAATCCACTATAATTGGTCAATTTTCTTAAATCTTAAGTCTTAAGTTTCATTGTAGACGCCGTTTAAAACGGCATCTATAATGAGACTTAAGACTTAAGATTTAAGAAAATTGGCCAATCACAATTGATTATTTTCTTCTCATGTGAGATGAATAATTGACCATATGATTGGTCAATTTTCCTAAATCTTAAGTCTTAAGTCTCATTGTTGACGTCGCTTTAAAGACATCTTTGCGAGAGATGTTTAAAAGGCGTCTTAGAAACGTCTTTATATCCTGATTTTGGACTTTAACGTTATCTGAGCTGAGAGAATTTCCTTTTAAAATTTACCCTGAAAATGTTAATCGTGGGACAACATAATATTTCGACCAATTTTATGTGATTTTTACTATGCACTACAATAAATTTGTTGTAGTATATATTAAAGAAAATAGTGAAAATCACATAAAATTCGTCGAAATACTATGTTGTCCCACGATTAATATGATTTTCAGGGTAAATTTTAAAATAAAATTCTCTCCGTGAGGAATCACTACTGCCTTGCATAAGAAATCAATTAACGATCATACCTTTTTTTTTGTTTGATTTGAAACTCCGATTCACGTCGTTCTGAGCTTGTACCTCCTTCCGTCGTGTTATCAATAAGCAAATCGCACACGAGGAGGGCGATCGGTACGACGGAACGGTATACTGTGAGAAAACAGACATTACTCGATACATGCTGTAGTATTTGGAAAACAACCTGCAGTGACTGTTCCATTGTAGCAGCACGCGAAGTGAGCCGATAATTTATGTATGTAACTGCATGCTGGGGGAGAGCTTCGAGTTTGTAGAGCCCGTTATCGAAGGCAGAATCTATATTGTCTCCCAATATAAAATTGTTTTAGTTTTGCGCGTACACGACCTCGCTGCATCCTGTACTTGGGGAGCGGGAGGAAGAGGGCCCCCGTCTCCTCCTCCAGGGAACATTTCCGGTCATATACCTTTTAATTAATCTTACACCTTTTAATAATCCACCGGACAAACAACGGACCCGTTCGGAATGTACACGGATACACGTATTCGCGCGGCCTTTTAGTCGCGGAGATGGAAAACCGAAAAACGTACACGGAAAGAACTGAAGAACACGTAGAACGGAAGATTTTATTGAAAGACCTAAAAATTTTGCTGAAAACAGATCTAAAAATAATTTTTTATTGAATCGTCAAAATAATTTGTTGGAATGTTAAAACTGATAAGCATTGCTATAAAACATTTTGATATTCTAGCAATCACTTTGACTTTCGCACAAAATTATTTTGATTATTGAACAAAAATTATTTTCAGATCTGGATTCAGCAAAATTGTTCTTTCCGTGTGGCCGAATTCTTAAATCTCCAATTTGCAATCCTCGATCTCTCAAAGCATATAGTGCGACACGGGCTTAAGTGGAACCTCTCGAGTTAACATTCCAATTTGAGAGATTTCCGACTATCGCGCGCTAACGATATCTTTTCCGAGCTTCGGGAGTCGAACGTTTACCCGAAACAACGAATTTCCCGTGACGAGATAAGCAGCGCGATCGACTCCTCGCGACGTAAATTTATCGCATTATACATATATACATATATACAAGGGAACACAGCTTCGACCAGGGCTCTCGTACATCCTCTTACCCTCCCCCGACCCCTTTCCTCCCGTCGCCCCGTCGCGTCGGTCGGCCGCCTCCATCCACCTCGTCGTGTGCACCTGCGTTTCTGCATACACGTGCATTTCCCGGTAAACGGTAACGTTCCGGGAACGAGCGACATTTCGCACATACGTATACGCCCCATCGTATCTTCCTCCCCGTCTTCCCCCCCCCCTTTTCCTCCCGTCCTCCCCTGGTCTCCTCTGTATATGTATCCCCCCTTCTTCTTATTAACCACGACCCAGCTGATCGTAATCGCTCGCCGTGATCTTTTGCAAATTTCTCCGCTGAATAAAACTGAGGGGGGGCGATTCACTTTAACTCATTAATATTTAACTCGGGCATTATGCTAATGGCGTTAACTTTGTCATTGCGCCCGCGAGCGCCGGGTGTGTACCGTCGACGTTCGCGTGAGAGAGGGGTTCAAAGGGGTATCCTCCCGTCTCCTCCCTTCCCCCCCCCCTTCCCTCCCCCATGCCGATGCGGATGCACACTGCAGTACGGGTAAGGCGTGACACACCGGCGTGCACGTTAATTATTTAATCACGTATACCTTCCCGTCGGCGACGACGCGACTGTCGCAAATTGACCTCGTCGAGATTGTATCGGCTTCTGCAACGGGTAACGCGCCGCCCGCGGACTCGATTGCGGCGACGACGACGACGACGACGACGGCAATCGAGAAACACCCGGTGCACGCAGACGAAGAGAGAGAGAGAGAGAGAGAGAGAGAAAGAGACGTCGAGGGAGACCCGACGCAGGTGGCCCCGGCGCGGTAGGAGGAAGTAGGAACGCATTATCAGCTTCTCGGAAGGCAGTTTTACCTGAGCGTTACGCCATTCTCGCTCGCGTGCGGCCTCTACATGCCGGTCACGGTTGCCAGAATTCGCACAATAGAGCGCGGCCGGAGTAAAGAGCCGTCGTTAAAAACATTTGGGACGAGAAAACGTAAGGCGTCGATACGGTTAGAGAGAGAGAGAGAGAGAGAGAGAGAGAGAGAGAGGTGGCGCGGTGCGCGCGCTTACGTAGGTCGCAACTTCTCGGAAAGTTGAATTGTCCTGAAAATAAATTAACTTGAAGAATAGCATTGTGTTCTAGCTCAGAATACAAATAGCCATTTGAGAGCAAGAAGGAGAAGAAGAAGGTGAAAAAGAGGGGCTCGTCTTACAGCAAGCAAAAATTAATAACGAAAGCATCTGCGTGACGCACAAAACAAGTGTCTATTATTAGGATCTCTGCCAATGAAAAAAAAAGATCTATAAGAAATTTATTTTTCTCTACGTGAAATAATTCAACACAGTTGGAAAATTTGTGTTAAATTTGACATTTCACACGTCCCAAATAGTCCGTTTAAAATTTTTGTGTTAATTTAACGCAAAACGAATACGTTAGAGAGAAACACAAATGTTATGTAAAAATGAGCAGAAAAAATGAAACACTTTGACACGATTTGCAAACAAAAGTGAAAGCATATTTTCCAGTAAAAATAATATTTTTAGTATTAGATTAACACGTACGTTTATCTTTTATTCATTTTTTATCTTCAAATTTACGTTTTAAAACTGCATTATTTTTATATTGTTTATTTATTTATTCATAAGCTGCGTTATTTCAGTACTACAAAAGATTAAATATCAATTTCAAATATTCAAATATCCAAAATATTGAAATAACATAATTATATCATGTTAAATCAGCACTCGGATATAAAATTTCAGAATAAAAGTTTTAACAAGATTTGAGCGGGCCGCTTTTAATACAAGTACAAAATGTTTTCTACAGTGAAGTTCTAAATTTTATTTTAATTACACAGAATAACTTCAATTCGATACTCATTGTCAGTCTTTATTGAAATAATTTCGCAACTTTGTTTCAATTATTACATAATTTAATACTCGTTCCCTCTGTTCTGTTGAAAAACGAAGTTTTTCTGATTAGCTTCTCGTTTTAATTTCTTCGACACGTTTGTGTAAAACTGTCGCATTCTGACGCTAAGTCTTCGACTTTAGGTCTACGATTATCGAGAGAGAGAACTGAAGTTCAGGGTTGTGTGCTTTAAGTTAAAGCTCGCGATCGTTAGTTCCTCGAAATCCTCAAATCCGAGAAACTCTCCGCTTCCGAATTACAATGCGACCGCCGCGCGAAGAGGCGTTTGTCTGTGTAAAAGCCACCCGTCCCTCCCCCCGTCCCCCGCCCTTCCGTTAACGTCATAAATCTTCACGCGGAAATGAAATTACGTTCTTTCAAAACGATAAAAGCACGCCGCGGATGCGCCACATTAATTTTCCGATCAATAATATTACGGAGAGCATATGCACGCGCGCACATATACACGCGTATTATTATACACGTATGTACACGTGCGTGGCGGGTGTACGCCGCTTTCGCATCTTTACAAGGACAGACAAGCGTTTCAAATCGACGGGATTTGCGTATGCGGCGCAACGAGCAACGGCGAGAAAAGTAACACAGTTGCATTGTGCGATTCCCAGAATGCGATTTCACTCGGCTGAGACGCGACTGAAAGTTTCTCCCGGCAACTCGATAAAGTTGCCGCGCAAAGTTGAGCGGAACTCGCGCGCGACGTGAAAAGGGATAATTTTCCTTCGTCTTTTCGACGTTGAAGACACATTTAGAAGTGAGGAGAGGGGGGAGGAGAAGAGGTGGCGAACCCGAATATCGCACTCGCTTTCTCTCGTAGAGGGCTACACGCGCGGAATGCTGATAAAAGAAAATTCCCCGATTTTCTATCGGGGTAACCCTCGCTTTCTTTCACACACACATACACACTCACTCCATTAAAACAAAACTCTCTTTCTCTCTCGTAGAATTAGCCTGAAAATAAGTCGGAAAAATTGACTCTTTCAAAATTAACATTCGTCTCGTGTAACTTTTTTTTATCGTGATTTTCAAAATAATCGCTTGTTAAATCACGTGTCATCGCTACTTTGTGGAAAAAAAACAATTGTTCTCTTCGAGAAACTTCCTCCTTGCTTTGAAAGGGAAAGGCCGTGTATAACAATTTTAATTTGCAATATTAAACACTTCAATAATTCAACTTCCGCTCCGTTCGACGTCGGAAAAGTCGTCTAGGAATCTATCATTATACGTACACGTTTTCCCGGAAGTTACCCTATAATCAGGACGTTCGCGGTCTCACCGTATAGCTAGGTCATTGCCCACCGACTGCATCAATTATTAACAATAACGAGCGAGCTATAAGACAACTATATGAGCGGATACCCGGAAAATGGCCGTGCGAGCACGCGCCGCCAGGCATACACCGAGCGCGCGGGAGAACAAAGGCACGCACACGGAAAGCACGGCGGCGCGACGGCGCGGCGCGTCGAGTGTTACACTGCATGATGATTCCGGAAAACGTTTTATGCGCGCGGACCGTCTCCGATGCGCCGCGATTAGCGAAATCGTAATCCGGTTTACGCGCTGCGCGCCCGCAACTTTTGCGCGCGAGAGGAGCGCGAAACGCGAGACGCGCGTTAAAAGAATATCACCGCAATCGCGCCGCAATAAGGCGAAAGTTTCGCGATTAAACCGAAGCTCCGCAGCGCACGGATCGCGGGGACAGAAGTTTCGCCACCCGGATCTCGCGAAGCGAAGTATAACGAGAGCGCGAGTTGCGTTTTAATGCGTTTTTAACGCGACCGATTCGCTTCCGCGAGATCTTAATGGCGAGCGAGATATGGCGAAAGATCGTTGCATCGCACGCAGCGCGGAAGAAAATCACCGTTCTCGACAGCTCCGGGGAGCGACTCTCTCTCTCTCTCTCTCTCTCTCTCCCTCGATCGTGCGAAAGACGCGCGAAACGAGGAGAAAATCAATTGCACCGCACAGAAGTTATTATATTTATTGCACCTGCGTCGGTGATACGTTTAAACTTCCGAGCGCGCGAGCGAGAGAAAAGTCTCACGACTTCGCGTCGTAAAAGTTATCGCGTCCTGGCGCGTTATTGTTGCGAGAGAGAGAGAGAGAGAGAGAGAGAGACAGACCTTTTAATTATAGAATAATTGCACAATTAAGCAAAAGGGTCGGAGGAACGAAAGAAACGGACTTAGTTCGTTCATCGGGGAGAAATAAGAATTTAACGGTCGTAAAATTAGTAAAAGTGGAAGTGTATCCGAGGCAACGATCGACGGTAATTTATGGAGCTCGTAAATCCCCCTCTCCGCTCCCCTCCCTCGCCCCCGCTCGAATACGCGTCTCGGTTTTACATGATTCTCGTGAACTCGATGTCATCCCTAACACAGAAATAGAAATGAGTGAACCAATATTACGCCTCCGGCCTGCTTCTTTACATACATTTTTCTTCGCTAATTAGTAAGCCGTGACGCATTCTCTCTGTCAAGTTCCTCCGCATATCCTCCGCGTATAACGGTAAATCCGGCATCATCGACCGCGAACGTGAAAACAACGACGGCATCGATTATTTCGCATCCGTCCGAGTTTCGTTTTATGCATGCAGCACGCGGAGATCTCTCTGGATCTTTCCGTTTTATTAACAATTTTGTTTTTTCTCTCGGACGTTATTCACATATCATTGGTTTTTACTTCAATCGCTTTTTATAAGTTTTATTGCTTTCTTTATTCGCAATCTCATTGTCTCTGTATATTTTTATTAACTGACAATTTATAGTCTGATTATTTATTAGTCTGCTATTTCGTCATATGCTATTTTATTTTATTTTGTTGTATTGGCTTAGGCTTCAAGGCAACATTATGCTGATGCTTCACCAAGTGCTTCACCTTTTAAGGTACATTTTTACATATTCTAATTCATTTTGTATCTTAATTCATATTTCTATTGTTAGTTTAGCACTGAAAGTTACCATTATTATTATCATCATTATTGTTGTTATTGTCATTATTATTACTGTTGTCGTTGGTTGTTGTTACTACTATTTTTTTTTTAACGTTTTGCTACGGCCGCGAATTCCCGCAAAGTCCCGATTATCATTCGGCCGCTTTTTTTCCCCCGGCTCTTACCCTGCAGCTTTTCTCCGACCGCCGGTCAGCGTTTCTCCCCCTCTCGCATTTCCGGAAAGCAGTAACTCCGCCGTCGCGGAACACATTTGCGGCCGGGATTTACAAGAATAGCGCGGCTCGATCGCGCGGCGATATACGTATATCTCGGAAACGCAATTTCCGACCCCCGCGGCAAAATATACTTTACATGCCGGCCACTCGCGCCGCGCGACCCTCTTTCCAAATCTCTGACCTATGAAAGTTTCAACGGTATAGCCGTTCGTTCGAAAACGTCCCTCTTTCCCTTTCCACCCCTTCCCCTCTCTCTCTCTCTCTCTCTCTCTCTCTCTCTTTTTCCCCTTTCTCTCCTCTCGGACGTGCTCGCGGTTTCCATCGGCCGCGGCGGTTGATATCGCGATATGATAACGAGGCCGCTTATACGCGAGATTCGAAACGTCCGTCCGCCGGAAACATCGAGATCGATGGGATCCGGTTTTAGCGACGACGAGAACGGACGCGATACACTGTTTCGTAGGTGTATACCCGCGTGTTTGTAGGTACGGCCGTGGCGCGTGTACACGACGTTATTTTCCAGCGAAACTCGATCGCGGATAATCACGACGGTGTCCCGTGACTCGACCACGCACGCGGGCATCCACCCCATTCCCGGCGAAGTCGATTCAGCTCGCTAATCTCGACCAAATCATCACATTTTACTGTAAAAAATAATTATCGGATTACCGCTTTCCCACACGTATTATACATTTTTATGCTTTTTATATCACGTGTGTCTTCTTTTACATTTTGAAACAAAGAAATTCGAGACGATGACAAATTGAAAAACCCGAAAAAACAAACAAACAAACAAACCACCGTGGATTGTTGATGCGCATAACAAAAATTCGAATATAAATCTATAAAAGATCTCCATGAATCCCATCGTTCGAAGTGGATTTTAATTTCGCGGAAGATCTCGCGTGTTCACTTTCAGTCGTTCGCCCATCGCTTTCTCGCGGTGTGTCGAAATGACTGAAAATCCAGCGGTTTGCGGATAAAATACTTCATTTTCCCATTCGATGCATCCGCGATCTCTCTTTCTCTCTCTCTTAGGATGACGAGAGAGAGAAAGAGAAAGAGAGAGAGAGAGAGAGGTATGAGAGACGTGATAGGAGACGAGAGAAACCGGGGGAACACACGGGCGCGTTGACAGACGTCGTCGGCCGCGAAGCTCGACGCACACACATCTCTCGTCGGGATTCTCGTCGAAATGTCAAAAGATTCTCTTGCGGCTTTCGCCACTCTCCCTGCATCTCCCCCCTCCCAACCCCCCGTCCTTCCATATAACCCCTCTGTCATCCTGTCCTTCATTTCCTCCTTGTTCCCCGCGTTTCCCAATTTTGAACATTCGCTCCATCCTCGCCCTCTTGTCACGTACAGTGTGTCCCGTTTGTCTCGGCGAGCTAGATTTCGCGTCGTCGAATTAAAGACGAGGGAATCGTTATGATCACCTCGATCTCGTGATTACCGATGGAAAATTCTAATTCGTTCAGTTTGTATCGCATCAAACAGACCTCGGAAATAAACCTTCGGGGAGGGGGGGGGGCGAGGGAAGGAGGGTTTGAAATTATCTCTCCCTCCAGGAACCTTAAAATTGTCTCCCTAAATTCTACGCTTTCCGGAATTCTCCTCCCTCTTTATGCGCAAACGCTGATCACGTTAGGTACTGATTTAATTTCAAACGCGCGCGGCGGAGAGAGAGAGAGAAAGAGAGAGCAACGAGAAGCAAATATAAAAGAACGCGATCAAAAAGTCTAGTCTTCCTCTCTCTCTTTCGTGCAATTGGCAAAACATCTGTCTCGGAAGTTCCGATCGCTCGTCGACACGAAGTTGCGACACGAATACGCTGACCGAGAACGAAACTGCCAAGCCGCCCCGCGTCACCGCCGCCGCCGTCGCTCTTCCCTATTCGTTTCGGCGAACAGGACTTTGACGCACTTTTCTCCGTAACGAAATCACGATTACGCGAGCTCCGCGAGCTCGAAGATAAAACTGCCTTCCGCGAAAGTTCCTCCCGGGTTCTTCGTACCAGGTAATATGAAACCATATCTTTTTAAAAACTACTTACACATCGCGCTCCGCGGAGTATATATATAAGCCTCTCTCGTGAACAAGTGTCAAAATAAACGATCAAGTAATTAATATTCGCAAGAGCTAAATTACAAACAATTTCGTATCGATGGTACGAATCCGTTTCTTTAGAAATTAAAAGAAATTAAAGAAATTAGGAGAATGTAATTTAGAATCTCGAATTTTATGACAAAAATTTATAATATATAGAATCGACAATTTTATAATAGAAATTTCAAATATGAAATAAAAAAATGATTACATTTTTCCAATATTTTCAATGCAACATTGATACACCGAGGGTCTTCTATTTTTATCTTGATTAGCATTTTCCAATTTTTTAAAAATGTGCAAATCGAGTCAACACGCAGAATGCACAGAAAATGATTTAAATTCCCTTCGATATTCCCTATGAGTTTGTAATTAACAAGAATACAAGCTGCGCCGCATTAAATTCCGTTTTCTCCTTTTATCTCGCAATTGCGGAACGTCGGTTTGAGAGCTGCTGCTCTCGTAAAAGACGCGTGTACGTGCCGCACATGTATAACATACAGAAATATACACACACTGTCGGAAAAGAGGCGTCTCTCTCTCTCTCCTCTGAAAAGTGGGAAACGACTTTCCGCGAAGCGATTACCGGCTTCCGTTATTTCAAAATAGCGTCCTCGCCGGTTGATCCTTGCTCGGCACGCCATCACCAGGATCATTATCCCTAACGCGAGTGTGTCATTCGCGTATATAAAGGAAACGGGAGTAACGTTCGCGATTGCACAAGATCATCCGCTCACACGGTGGGGAGGAGGGGGCAGAGGCGAACTGACAACTTCAACCCTTTCGGCCCTGACGCGGACAAATGGACGCGCGTCGCGTCGAGGCCGCAGATTGCGATCGAATTGCGCGGCGCGACGGAGATACGGTTGCGATGGAAACGCGGCGTGCGCGCATTTAACATCGCGACGCGATTTGCAGTTTGTCGAAGGTAAGAGACGTAAGAAACGTGGCGAGAGAGAGAGAGAGAGAGAGAGAGAGAGAGAGAGAGAGAGAGAGAGCTGCGTCCCCGCGTAAGCGTCGCCATGGCTTTAATTTGTTTTTGTGTTACCCCCCCCTTCCCCCCCTCCCCGGTTGATGCAACCGTATTCATTTACTCTGCATTTCAACGCGGCGCTGTGTTTTGCGCAGCGCGCGTCGATCAACGTCGCTGATAATCAAAGAGGTGGATTACGATTGTAATAATTAAGCGGCGGGAGTTTAATTACGCGTATTGGGGCTGGCGATGACTATTTAAAAAGATTATTGCACTGCACTTTGATCTGACACGAAAACGAAGTATGCATGTCACGCAATTTATAAATTGCGGAAACACGGCACGTTTAGCTCGCGCGAGCGTGATTCAATTTGTATTCTTGGAGTAAATATGCCGGAAGTTACGCGCTTTTCATAAATTGGATAAAAGGCGGAGATGAACGGTATAAAAGAGAAGTAACTATATAAAGAGAAGTAATGATTCCGACGTCGATCATTGTACATACTAATGATCTGTTGTCACTGATGTGCCCAGTGCGGAACGATGTCTATTTTTCATTCAGAAAATCTGAATTTAAAACGGAATTCAGAACTTTTCAAACAAGCCGCACAATTCTCGTCCACTAGAAAAATAAAAAAAAAATAAACTTTCTAAACTCCTATCACACAAGAATAATTTCGTGCATAATTCGCCAGTCACTTCGGCTTCAAGCTTCCAAAGAATTTAATTTCTTTTTATTAGTGTTGTTTAATTTTTCTTTTGTACCTCTCTATTTGGACGACTAAATTTTGTTGCGTTTAAATTACAATAACTATTTTTATTCATGTATTAATAATCATATCAGCTGTTCATCCTCGCCCATTGCTCTGATATTTTTTACAGCCTAACTACTGTTTTCTCCGCATATTAATTTATGTAAAAATTAATATCTAATATTGCCAATCATTACACTCAATAAAATTATCCTTATTATTAAATCTCGACTTGCATTCCTCGACTTTCGAGCTGAATAAAAAAATCCGTTGGCACCAGTGCGGGCCGGCAAACAGAATAGAAAATTATTCCACAATTCTATAGAGGTGAAAATTCAACGAGGGGATCGTTTCCTAAAAACCAATATCCGGAGCACGATGATGAATCATGTATGATCGCGAAACTCCTTCGCGTCTCACGTCGATTAAAAAAAAAAAAACAAAAAAACAAAAAAAAGAAAGCGGAAGTGCGAAAAAATCGGCGAAATAAAGGAGCGTGATGAGGGAGCGTGAGAGGGGGAGGGGATGAATGAAGCCGTTACTTCTGGCGGGCGATTGTTCTGCGGAATTTTATGCGCACACGTACCTACGGCGTTCGCCGGCGAACGGTCTGCGAACGCGAACGAAATCCATATCGCGTAAAAGCATCTATTTGTACCCTTTTGTTCCACGGCACGGCGTTCGCGCGTGCAATTAACGAGCTTACGCGAAAGCCGCCTCATGTGTTTCGCGACCATAATTCAGCCCTTTCGAATCCACTTCTCCTTCCATCCCTCCAGTTTTCTCCCCCATTCCCTCCACCCCTTTTCTCCCACGGTCCAATGGCGCGCGAAAACTAGGGAATGGGATATACTAGAATTAGGAGATATTTATGGACCACTCTAATCCTCCCCGCTCCCTCGAGGGACCCCGGAAGGATTTGGGGATCTCGTCGTTTTCGACGCGGAGATCGCGTGTTTTTGAACGACACGACTCCCGTGTTATACACGGAAAGAACAATTTTGCTGGAATATCTAAAAATTTAGATACGGATCTGAAAAATAATTGTTCTGAATTATCAAAATTATGTAATTAATGTATTAATTATGTAGAACGTTCAAGCATAATGAGCAATGTTGCAAAAAAGTTTTGACATTCTAACAGCCAGCTTGAGCGTTGTTATTTTGACGGTCTAACAAAATTATTTTCAGATCTGTATCTAGATAAATTTTATGCTTTAGCAAAACCAGGTTCTTTCGTATATTTCGTATATTTGCATATTAATTATTTAAAGGACAAAGATATATAAAATAATTTCCACATAAAACAGATATTTTTACATAATAATATTAGTTTTATAAAACCATCAGGTATTGTTGTTAGAAATATTTTTTCAATACTATTTGATTATAATTAAGTTAATATTTTTAAATATTAATGTTTAATTTTTTCATTTTTCAAATTTATATTAGATTGAAATCTACTCATGTAATTAACTAAGAGTGAGAGAGAGGGGGGGGGTTTAATATATTTAATTTTTTTGAAAGTAAAGTTTATTTGCTTAAATATTTTCGCAATTTGCTTCTAAATAATTCGTTTTTGCAACCAGAACGGATGAAATTCTACGTTGAAAAATAAAATCGCGATAATAAATCATATTTACTCTCACGCTTAATCATATTTCGATTATATTCCTGGAATCGAAATTTCAACTTCCGATCTACTTTTGCACTGTCATCTCGGCCCTCCATCTCGGCCCTCGAGACCTCGTTCGCCATTAAACCGCGAGGAAGGCAAAAAGGAGAAAAGGAGTCCGCGGGTCGACGAAAGGAGTTCGGCGAATCGCGGCTGCATTTTTTTCCGTGAAATTTAATCAAGGCTATCCGTCCGAGGCGATCGAGCCGATCCGAACGCGCCTAAGCATAATTTCGTGCGTGTTCATCGTCGACCTGCAAGATGGACACGGCCGATAGAGACGTATCAGGTGGGACGAGAAAAAGACAAACGAGACTAGAGAAGAAGAAAAGAAAGAAAGAACCTCTTAAGCGAGAGGGTCTCGAATTATGTACTCCAAAAAACTAGACAGAAATCGTAAATTCGAGGAATTTCTAAATTTAAAGAAATGTTGTAATAATAATAATAATAATAATTTTATATAAAATATACATAAAAGCAAATATAGTAAGCTAAACAGCAATGACGCTGTTTAGAAACCTTTTGTTTAATATAATTAATATAACAACAAGATAACACACACATTATATTAATAATAATAAATCATGTAATTATATCTATAATATCAATACTAATAATTTAATAATGCTTAATAATTTACATACCCGCAAAGTAATAATTTTAAAAATAAATAAGAATGTCGAACGTTATACAAAAAAAAAAGTGGCAAACATTTTTATCCTTATTGGCGCTATTATCGGAAAAATTGTTCGACTGGCAATTAGAAATGCGGAAGAAATTTATGCGTCAAAGCAAGCAAAACAAATCGCGAAGAATACAGACTTCTTCAATAATCCCATTCGTATATATAAATCGTTGCGCGTCCGCGACTGCCGTCTTCCGCTCTAATCGCGCCCTTCTCTTCTTATTTCGACATCTTTCATCACGGGGCTCCTTCTCGCGCGCTTCCTTTAATCCAATAACGATTTGATATTCCGAGTAGGTACTCAAAGCGCCAAGCGGCGCGGCGGCGGGCGGCGTCTCGTGAATACTCTCTCGATCCCCGTCCCGGCTCTCTGCGGCGTGAATACGCAGAACAAATATACCGTTTGACACCTGGAAGACCGTGCCTCGCTTGGCACAATGGCCTCGTAAAGTCCCACTTTGTCCCCGGGGATAATAAAGTTCCCGCGAGAGCGAGCGTACGCGAGCGCGCGCGCGCGCGCGCGAACGCGAAGGATCCTCCTTGGGGAAAGTCCTCGGGTGATATTCCTTTGTTCCGTGCTTTGTGGTTACCTCGACGGGCGGGAGAGGCGGCCAAAGCTTGTCAACCGTTCGCCCCGACCCCCCGCACCGAGATCCCACCCGCTCTTCCCCTCTCGTTCCCCTCCCCCCGAGCGCTCGCCGTACCCGTCGGCGCCCCGTCGGCCCTTCCATCCCCCCTCGCGGCTTCCCGTTATTCCGCTTTGCGAAACGCTCCTCGATTTATCGCGGAATAAACAAGCGTTCCCAACCCCCAACGCGATTTACGCCCTGTAATTCGCGTTTAAAACCGGGACTGTCGCGACCCACGAGATAGCGCCGCGCTGTAATTCGCAGGAAAATGGAGCCGACAAAGCTTCGTGGAGGATCCTTAAACCCGTGGGGCCACACGTAATCGTGTGGTCTCCTGCAGGGCGGGTTTTTCCCTCGAATTTACGGGGCTACCCGAAAATTTCTTTTCGCTCGTGCGCAAGGATACTGACGCAAGAAAACGGATAAGACTGCGGAAAAGCGTTTGTGTGATGCTGCGTATAAATTTTGAGAATCATGAGACGGGACACCGTTCCAAATGAAGATAAGCGCAATTAACGCGTTGTATTATCAGAACTTTATGTTATAAATATAATTGTAGACGATTTATTGTTATTATTATTATCTGCCCGACCAGTTTGAGCATGTTTTATCGCCGCGGTAGAATTCTCATTATAAATAAGCATGTAACGATAAATTAAATATATACAGGATGATCTGCCTAAAACAAAACACCGAAATATGTTTGAAAACTAAAACAAATTATATTTGCCGGTAAGCAAAAATATAAATTCAACAGGATTGTACCCTCAACGGTATTGTGTTGAATAACATACTTCTTATTTTATCAATTTATGTATTTAGGTATCAATTTAAGTTATTTAAAGTTTTATATTAAATAGCATTTATATTATATAGGATTTTTCTACAAGCATTTTTAACAATTTCCAATGATCATCAAGATGTCACTGAAAAATCAGGCGCTGATCACCGATAACATGTTAAAATAAAAAATTTTTTAAATTGAACGTTTTTTGCAAAGATGTAAGAAAAAAAATTCTTCAGAAAGAAACTCAACTCCTGACAGCATTGCAATGTTTACAGCTCTACCATTAAATCTCTGACTTTTTCCGAATATTCCCGGACACTCACTTTATCCGATAAGCCGTTATTTTTTTTTTAGATTATCCTTTTTCTACGGATTTTAACTAATGTTTCATAAGCTAGCTTACCTTTTAAGTGAAAAAATTCAGAGACAAGATATTTACAAAATTTTCTGCACGACATGAAATATAGTAATTCCTATTAATTTCTTATTTCAAAATAATCAATATAAAATGCTTTCTATATTGCTATATGCCTATAAATATTTCGCAGATGTTTTTAAATGTTTTGCATTGTATTATTGTAGGAACAAAGTTTTATATGATATTACATTTCGTATAATTAAAGTGTTCAGATATTACTTACATTTGTTTTATTACTTACTTTATGTTTTATGAGTTAGATATTTATATATTTTTTATGTACAACATTTTTTCTGTATTTATATATTTTTAAGTTTGAAACCTCAAATTCTTTTATTATTCTTAAAGAACAAAAACCATTTTAGGTTCTGAACAAAAACCATTATAGGTTCTGAACTATAAATATACTTGACTTTTATATGTAAAGAAAGTTGATAGAAATAATAATATAATTTCAAGTCTCAAAAACGGGAATAAACCTTAATAGAGGGTAAATATCATATATTAATTAACCAATATCATATGTGATATTGGCTAATTAATACTTAAAAAATACTAATTGACTTAACTCCATTATTAAATCAATAATATATAACACATGTTATAATATTATATATTTCTTATATATTTTATAATATTGGTGACACTAATGATAGTTAAGTTAATTAGTATAAATTAGTTTATAATATCACTATAAAGACTTCCTTACACTCGAGAGTACTTTTCCATAATGACAGTAACGAGCAAATGTGATATGATGTATCATTGATGTGGTATCTAAGACACGCCAAACACTAAACGCAAGTATAAAGGAAGTCGTCTGATCGTATTGAAGAACACTTTTATATCATTTTCTGATAATTCCGATGATAAAGACAATAATGAATAGTAAGTATTATAACAGTGAATGATAAAAATCTGAACAGGTCATATATAACTTCTTTCGCCCCCCAACTCAGGACCAGAAGCTATTTTTCTGACGACGTATACAACAATGCCTATAAAATCTAGCGTATGATTTAATATGCTGTTCGCACGCAGCCCATGCTTTTCGGGCCAAGTTATTTGAATAAATAATTTTCAATTCCTGATATTTTTGCTTCGAGACTTTTGTATATTTTCGCGTATCCGCGAAACCTCCTGTCATCTGTTTGAAAACGGCGGGAATAAATATTTCTCCCCCGCGAAAAAAAAGTATCCAGAGATAAATTACAAATTTTCCAAAGGAAAACTTGACTCTCCGCTTTTCTCCACCCGTTCTCTCCCTTCCTCCCTCCCTCCTCCCGGCGTTATTCCGCAATATATATATATATATCTCATGACGGAATACGCGTCTTATTTCCGCGTTAGACGAGCTCTTAATGTAAAAACATCGCGAGAGGGGATTCCGGCGGCGACGCGAGCGCGAAATAAAGATTTCGCGTGAGCGAACGAACGGAAACGGTGGAATGTGGATTCGCGAAACTTTCCGCGATGCGATGGGGAGAAAGAAAGAGGAAAAGAGAGAGGGATGGAGAGGGAAAGGGGAGTTCCGCGTTTCCGCGTTTCTGTCTGAGCTCGCGGAGATTTACAAGTCACGTACCGGGCGTCGTAAGCTTATAAATCTTTAATGCGCCGTCTTTCAGCGCGCCCGCCGCCGGGAAATATTGCGCGAGTGATGAGAAAAATGTGGGTCAGACGCGAAGAATGGCGCCTGGTAGGATCCTCGAGATATAAGTAGTCGCGGGGAGGGTGCTGGGCGCCGAGGCGCGGAGATCCGATTCCGTAACGGAAACGTCTTAAGGGCTGTGAAAAGGGCGACACTTGAGGGATTTTTCTAAGGGACAAGAAGAAGCGATCGACTTTGTTGGAGAGGAATTCCTGAATTGATTCCGGGTTTCGAACGTGTCAAAGCGCAAATCGGTAATTAGCCCGAAACATTCTGAAGGAAACAGCTGAAGTCCGAAACAGTTAAGTCCGGCGTTTCCTATAAAATTTTCCGTCTTATTAGATCTATTTTAATAGATCGACGGCCTCTGATCGACGAAAACAACTCTTTCCTTTTCGCCGATTGAATTTCCCATATTATCGTAACTAAAATCCTAATTTACTTACTTCTTATCTACATATTTATTTTTTCAATTAAATTTCTCAAATTAATATAACTAAATTCCTAATTTACTTACAACTGCACTTTTTTTATTTGAGACTCAACTGTCGACGATAAAAAATTGGGTGGCTGAGAGGCGCGAGAGAGAAGAAGTCTGATTGTGAGTGAGGAGAGTGCTCCTTGCCCTAAGACTCACGGGTTCTCGGGGACTCATTTTATAGCGTCGGCCCGCGCAACGTGTCTCGGTAGCGTGAAAGGGTTATCGATACGTGTCGCGCGCGCGCGCGCGACGATAACAGGAGATATCTGTAAGCAGGTGCTTCAGATATGAGGGAAATACCTTGCGCGCTAAAAGGAAAATGTCATTCGCATAATGCGAACGCTCTCCGCGCGCGCGCGAGCGGCAGCTTTTGTGCCGAAAGCAGTCCTCGCGATTCGTTTTCATTCGCATTTATCACCCATCGGGTCGTGCGCGAATAAAGGGACGAGCAAAATGCTCTCGGGACGGTGGAGAACGAGCAAGAGCATTCGCGCTCCGCGAAAGAAACGCGAAGAAGGGAAAGGATATTACGCAGTGCGACAGGGATTCTCAAACCGCGCGAAGAAGATCCGCGGCAAGGCGAAATCCTTCCCGTCGAATTGTTTACGAATTATTGAAGGCATGATTCCCAAATAAATTGAAAGTATTTGAGAAAATAAAAAATTCGAATTGAATTAAAGAGTCGCTAAAAACAAAATTTGACTAGAAAATAATCAGAAATTTATAGAACGTTTTATTCGAGTTTGTTTTTTTTTATTCTATCCAAGGAATAATAAATATTTTATTATCTTAAGTAGCTTTTGTCTTTCTTATGAATAAATTATTCAGCAGAGATTCAGTTTCTCGAATTATTCTGCGAATTATATATATAATTCTTGAATAAATTGAAAGTATTACAGAATAATTAGGAAATATAAAATTGAAATTAGATCAGAGAGTCGGTCAACAAAGTTGAGTAAAGGGCAATCGGATATTTACATAGAATTGAGCGTATTAATAAATTATTAAGCCAACGAGAGCCAATATATTATTTTAAGTAACCTGAATTTTATCTTTCTTAATAAATCATTAGAGATCATTCAGTTTCGGGTTAGGCGACGTATATAATTCTTAAGTATAATAAATTGTAAGTATTAAAGAATAATTGAGGTATAAAACTGGGGTTGGATTAAAGAGTCATTAAAAAAAAGTTTGAGTAGAAGGTTAACCAGAGATTTATAGGACATCGGCCGTATTATTCTATTCGAGTTTCTATCCGAGAGCTAATATATTATTTAAGCAGTTTTTTTGTCTTCCTTATAAATAAATTATATTATTACATGACGTGGTGTCTTGTGGAAAAGAGAGATTTATTTTTCTGAGTCATTAATATACCGTTTCTTATATATTAGTGACTTATATATCACAAACACACGCAATACGTACATAAAACATTAACGATATTCCTTACATTGTCCGAATGAAAATTCAAATACATTTGAGAGAAAATGTCTCAAACGAGAATTCTTGATGTAATATGAATTACAATTGAAATTGACTAAAGAGTCACGAAAAAATTAATATATTTCATTCATTTAAGAAAATACTGAGAATTGCAGCAATGGTAAAAGAAGCATTTTATAAAGTTGCACTTTAAAGTTATATTTTTTAAAAGTCAAATTATAAAATGACACAACAGGATTTTATTTAATTAAATCCTTGGATAAAATTCGGACTCTTCATTTCAGATAAAAATATTCTACTATAGAAATTGCCGTAAATCTTGGTCGCTTTATATTATATCAATGCCTTCGTCGCTTTTCATAAAGTTACATCTCGCGTACTTCAATTTCCATTGCTGTGCTACTTTCACCACTTCCTCCAAGGTGCTCAAATTTTCGTCACAATGCAATTCTTACGCGAGACACCCCGGGAGTTTCGTTTCCGCAACGTGTATATATATATATATATATATATAAGTATACGCGAAAGGACGGAGCGCAGCGTGCCAGCAGGACTCACCATTCGATGCTCCTGTATCCCCTGAGGCAGCAGTGAAGAGCCTTGAACGCGCCCACGTTCGCGTACTCCATGGTGACGACCTCCTTCGTGAAGCCCAGGCCGCCCGGCAGATTGTCGTACTTGTGTATCGAGCAGTAATCCTTAATCTCATTGCCGTGGCTGATCGTCGACAATATCGCGAGCGCGACGACGGCGTGCAGCTCGCCCGCCGACATTCTCATCTTCGCGCTCGTCATTATACGTAGCGCGCACTTTGCCGTATAAAGGAAAAAAAACAAACACTTTACGCCGACCTCGATGACCTCGTTTCGATCGATCGAAAACCACACGGAATCACTCGCGACCGCGGAGAGATTCGGCGGACGTCCGCCCGGTGTCCCGTCGCCGTCCGGCGATGTCACCGCGCGCGGACTTCGCGACGACGACGTTTTTCGTTTTTTACCGCGGTGTCGAGGTGCCCACGACGACAATGCGGTGCGGCGATGATGACTCCACCGGCCTCGTGCGTGCCTCCGAGACCTTCCGCACAGTTCGACGCGCAGACAGTTGACTCCGCGACTCACGGGGGATTCACGAGCGACACCGCGTCGGATTCGCGACCGCGCGCCTCGTCGCTACGCTCTCACTTATACAATTCGCGCACCGTCGAAGCGCCATCGAGCCGCAAGTCCGCGTCATGCGAGCCCCCGCCGTGTGCTCCGCAAGAGGGGCCACAGTAAGTACTGATCACACATACACTCTTTCTTTCTCAACCGCGATCTGCGAGCGGATCTTCGCGCGTCCGTCGAACCACCTCGAAATCCGCCGGGCAACTGCCGTGAAGTTGGCGGCGAGCGCGGGGACGATTCGCGCGCCGCGAAGTTGCCTGCGCGCTCCACGCGATTCGAATCCCGCGCGCTGAAGACGAACGGGGCGCGAGGGGGGGGGGAGAGGGGAGGAGGACGAGAGATTTCAGAATTCGCGGAAGCCCGAGCTCGTATCTCACCGGCGTAAAAAATATACCTCTTTCTCCTTTTCTCTCTCTCTCTCTCTCTCTTTTTCCTCTCGGAATTCTCCCGACGACCGAAGGGGAGGAGGAGGAGGAGGAGCGCGTATGTCCTCCGGCGGTGTGTGTTTGCCGTCAAACACGGAGCGTTTTGCGGAGCGCGTTTACCTGGGAACGTCAAACACTCGAAACGTCAGGCGCGACGACGAGAGAGAGCTTCCTTTCCTTTCTCTCCCTGTCGGTGTTCGGCGCGCGCGATCGCCAACTTCGAAGTTTCTCTCCGCGAGCTATATCTTCGCCCGCCTTCTCGAGTCACGACAGAGGGCACACGGCTTCTCTGGCACTCGGCTAATATTTGCGCGAGGCGGCTCACAACGGCTTTGTCCGAAGCGCCGCGTGTATTAGCCCCTCGTTCGTTTCGGACCACGATGGGAGAGCGATGGGAAATCTCTCTCTCTCTCTCTCTCACTCTCGCGCGCGCGCGCGCGAACGCGCGTTCACGTAGGTAGGTTCACGGAGGGCAACACTTGCGCGACGTGAAGAGACAGCGGCGGGTATAACCGAGAAACACGGAGACAATGCTCGCGCCACGAACCCCGACGACTCACTGACGCGCGCGATTCGACTGACTCTCCCCACCTGCCGTTTGAAACGAGCCGCCTGTTGCCTCACGCCGCCTCGGGCGACCTCGGCGTCGCTCGGCCGTCTTCGGGCCAGCGGTGCGCCGGCCGGCCGGCCGGCCGGCACGGCGGCGGCGGCGGCGGCGGCGGAGCGGCGCGTGTTTATACACAAGCGCGGCGACAAGCGGGCCCGCGAGAACGAAAGTTTGTCTTATAAATAGACAAAATTACCGACGAGAATCGGAATGGAAAACGTATGCGGCGATCAAATTGCCGCGGTGTAATCGCGAGGCGATCGCGAGGAGCGATTTTGAGAGAGTACGCGAAAATTGGAGCGCGAACCGGTGTAAATTCATTGGCACATATAGGCCCATTTCCATTGATAATAGATCAACTTTCATTTCAGTTTAATTTACTCTCTGTCTTTTTCTAATTCTCAGATCTATATATAAGGAGATAAAAACTAACAATAAGTTAAATCGAGATTAAAGTTAATCTACGTTGGTAAAAATCAACAATAGAGAGTTAGTTTTACCTGACGCTATACAAATGCGCCAAAGCATTTGATTGATCAATCAAAAAAAAGATTTTCCACTAATTGATCAATCGAAAAATGCTCCGAGCATTTGCAGCATCAAGCGGATCGTAGCAAAAAAAAACAACGTTAAGTATAGTAAGACATAAGCAGTAAATGAATTGGTCAATCACAGTTGAGAAGAGATTATTGCTTTACGTTTTTACATGTGCCAGGAGTGCTTAACGCAAAATATAAACTCAAAAATTAACAATACAAATAAACTCTTTTAATATGTACTTCCTGTCGTATTTCAAACTTCTCCGACACTCCAAGTTGAATTTTTGAGCAACGACTTTCTAGAATTAAAACTTCAATGATACCACAAATTATATATTAGATACACATAATTTAGATATCTATTATTATATTAATATCTATGTAATTCTGCAGTATTCAAAATGAAATTGGAGGTAATTTGTTATAAGAATTTTGTCGAGATTCTCATTCCTTAATGCTTGCAAACAGAATTACAGAACAATGGAAAACGCTATCATTTATTATAAGTTTACAATTTTGCAAGTTTCAATACTGCATATTTTTTTAATTTTCAGACGCAAGTTTCAAAATATGTGATTTAGGAATAAAAGTGATTTGCTATTAATGGAAAAACTATTTTTAATTTCATTACATAAAGAGAGAACGCCCAAAGTTATTGCGAAAAACTAATATTAATAATCTCATGCGAAAATAAGTCCAAATATGCAGAATGAATTATTTCTTACAAAAAAAAAACTTTATTTTCCATAGAAGTCATTCTCGAAATAAACTTCCATTAGAAGATCTCCGTATTTTACACGCAAACTGCTGAACAACTGTGTCACGAACTGCAATTTTTCTTATCAATCAAATACGAAAGAAAAGTAAAATACAAAGAAAAAATACAAAAATACAAAAGTAGAATAAAATACAAATGTGTGACCTGACTGCAGGACGCCGCAAAAATGCAAACTGCCTTGACGTTGTGCACCAATTTCGGTGCACATCTCTGCGAAATCTAGACGCGCATCGATCGCGTCTTATAGATACTCTTGCATCATGACCGGCAATTTCAAAAATAGAAAATCGCACTTTTCTTTTTTCCTCGATTGCTTCAATATCGCGCGTGAGTCGTTATTTATATCTAATCTCGCGCGGCGATCTCTCATATACGTATACGAAACCGCGGGATGGTGAAACTGTCGGAAGTTCTGAGTTACTCACGCGCTAATATTTCGGCAAATCTGCGCCAAGATTTTGGCTCGCCTGTCTCATCTGCGGCGTTTAATGCACGTATTTATTTGTACGCGCTCCTACGCATTTTATACATAAATACAACCTTGCAACGTTGGCGGGACACCCGGTATAAGAAGATATGATGCCGCATGAGCGAAAAAAGACAGAGAGAGAGAGAGAGAGAGGTATATATACGCGCGTCATCATGCTTGAAGAAGCACGGATTCTGGCTTCTCTGTTCGTCGAAATCTCCTTTCGCGGTCTCTCTCGGCGCGATTAGACAGTCTGGTGCACTCGTTGCGCGTTTGCACGCGCGTATGTGTGTGTATGTGTATGTGCATTCCGGGAAGCTTCTCGCGGTCACTTTGCCCCGTCTCTCTCTCTCTCTCTCTCTCTCTCTCTCTCTCTCTCTTGCACGGCGCGCGGTAGCGAAAAGCGCGCCGCGACGAGACGGACGGACGACGGCGACGCGTCAGCGTTAGCGGCACGACTCTCTCGCGCTCGGTCGCGCGCATTCGCCAAGTTGCGCGTCAGTCTCGTATCCGAATGAAGAAGCTCCACGATCTCGTATTTCGCTCCTCGGCCTAAAGCCACCCTTCCAGCTCTCGTGTATACCACACGCAGCTGCTTGAATAAAACCTCCGCGTCCAAAAGATGCGACACGAGCTGTCGCCCGGATGTCGAAGTTGAAATTAAAGAGATAATGCAGAGGGATTTTAATTAAAATCGGAGCAAAGTCGGCGCGCGATAGAGAGACTTCGAACATGAATTTCGAACATAAGTAATTCGTTCTCTATCTCTGAACGATATCGTTTTTGCTTATTCCATTTTGATTTTAATTGGATTTTTTTATGGGTCATTATTTTCTTTTTTTTCTCTCTCTCTGATTGTTCCTTTAAGGAACAATCCTCCCTTTCTGATTCTGCCCTAATTTTACATATATTTTTGTGTTTATGAATTTTAATTAAAGACAATTTTATATTAACGAATTTTCGCGCACCACTGACTGCGTCTGATTTGCACAGCCCTTCTATTAAGCTAATGATTTGAATTTTTTTAATATATCTTTGTTGCTGTTAATTTTCTCGCAATTCTTTTTTCGCGGTTTCTCCGGAACACAGTTTACCAAGCTACAGGCGTAGCTCGGATCTGTGTACAACTTTTTCCACGATAACAAGTTTAGGATTCCCGTAACGACGAAGCGAATTTGATTGTCCTATAAAGAATTGACACAGTAAATAAATGAGCTCGCTATAAATAAGCATGATTAACGAGCTCATAAATAAATTTTGCACGTGCGACGCCTGATAATGATGCAGCCGAGGCATTTAGTATTCATGCCGGGAAGGTGACTCATAATCCTGCCTACCTACCGCGCCGTAATGTATAACGGGTGTGAATAAGGTCGCGCGTCGAACGGCGACGACGAGTTAGGTAGCGAGCGCGATAAAAACGTGCGGAAAAACCCGGCCTGTCCGTGGCTGTTAATTAAGCAGTTAATCTCAGAACGAGAACGAAACCAGATCCTGTCGGGATATCGTCGATCGTCTATCTGGTGTCGGCCCTTCGAGACGAAGGAAGTGTTTCCAGGACTGATTATAGCGATTAATTTAATCGATGATTGTAGGATTTGTAGTGTAACATCCGTGGTGTCTCGTTGATTTGTATTGTCAATCTCATTTGTTGTTCGCCGCGCGAAAGGAAAGACTAGAAAAAATTAATTGTACAGTTGAAAATCTTCTCCTTCAATAATTTGAGATAATCGCCGATTACTCAGAAATTTAACACTGAAAGGGTCAAATAATTATATTTATTTTGAATATTAAAAATATTAACGAACAGTGCTTTTAATAATTAAAATATGTAATTATTTGATCCTCCCTCCAGTATTAAATTTCTGCAAGGGTCTCAAGTCTCTCTGCGATCTTTTCATCCATTTCCATGAATTTTAATCTCGGTTTACAACTTAGCTTTTTATAAATTTCTCTACTTCTCAGAATTTTTAGTTCTAAGAAAAAGATAAAAAGTAAATTAAACAGAGATTGAAATTAAATTACATTGAAAATGAATACATTAACAACATACATAAATAATTGTCATTAACGAAGAACTTTTTCATAACAACAAAACAGCGATAAAAATGTCGTAAACTCAACAGCTATAGAGAGGTAAACATTTTGTTCTTAATAAATAACAATTATCATTTATAAAAAGGAAAAGTTGTTCACTGACAGTCGTTCGATGATAATATTTATCATTTTCGATTACAAAACAGGGTCCTAAATTAATTAAAATTTAATGACCCTAAGTCTCTCCGTCGGGACAGTTTGTAGAATATAGTAATTAACAGTCCGATAATTGCTATAATAATTACTAGACTGTGAAAAAACGTTTTCCAGGAATGAATGTAAAGCATATCTACATATTATTCAAGGAGGCTGCAACCTTCCGTTCGCAAAGAAGCAGATAGCAGATTCCAGGAAATTGATACGTCTTGTTTATCGAGTCCCACATATCTCGTGTTTACTCGCTACTTTAATTGCCTTGCGATAATTCTGTCCGGCTTGTATCATTTTTTTTTTATTGAAATTTAATGCTTCTTTTTCTTTAATAAACGAATTTATTATCGCGAGTTATTTTACGTTGGCGGTCTGTCTAGATGATAATAAATTAAGTGAATTCTCCCGAATATTAATTGCAGATTCGCGATGCCACTATCATCTTTGATTAATCGAACGAACTAATCTAGAAAGAGATATACAACGCTTACTTTATCGGTACACGATAAGTACTGCTTTCGATCAACAAGAAAAATTATTATATGTATAGAGATAATAATAAACAATTAAGGGTGCATTAATCAAATTTAACTGAATTTCTTCTTGAAGAAATATTAACTATTTATCCTAGCATATGTCTATGTTTAGGGCGGAAGAGAGGTGGGAAAGTAAGCATTTTATTTTAAAAATACGATACTAAAGAAAAAGAAGATTTGTTTATAATACACTAAACATTTCTATTTATCGAATTACTTAATCTTTGTATATCACTTTAATTTAAACAAAACAAAAAATTCGCAGTTTCTTTTAGTACAATATTTTACAAGTATCTAATAATTTATTGCGTAATTCGATCGCCTCACAATTCAATTAAATTTCTTGGATCCACATTGCGTACAGATCCAAGTAACAGCACCCCCGTTACTATACTTACAGGATTGACATTATTCTTACTCCTCGAAGAGTAGTACTCTATTCTAGTCGCATAATCGCATCACTTGGTGGTTTCCTTCGTCGCTCGCGTTAATCCGAGATTATCCAGTAACGCCTGCGGGCTCGGATCTCTTCCCCTGAACTTCCTGAACACCTCGGCGGCGGGATAACTACCGCCCAAGGACAGGAACGTGTTGCGGAACCTCGCGCCCAACTCCTTCTGCTGCGACTCGTCGGACTTGACCTCTTGGAAAGCCGTGTATAAATCGGCGGCTATCATCCTGGACCAAACTTTGCTGCAATTTAACGGTTCGACAGATCCGATCAGTGCTCGTGCGACGCGCGAGTCGCTAATAATTATTGAACAACCGCTCTATTACTTCATTAGTAGAGATTCTCGCGCACATATAATTTGAGATACCAAAGTTGTATAATCATCTCAAATTCAAAGTCAGCTTGCGAGAGTTCGCCAATTTATATCGGACTATCGATGTATATTTCCGCAATACCTGAAGTACGCGGCCGCCCAATTGCCGCTCCATATAGCTTCGAAGTTGCAAACGTGAGTGTCCCTCTTTTCGAGAGGTAACACGAAATATTTCGGCCACAGGCGCTTCATCATGGGCACCCAAAATGTCCCGCTGCAATTTTTTTTTCAATAATCAAATAAAATTAAGCGACGCGAAAACCGGTATCGATTAAAAAATGCCGAGTTATTGAGTTATGTCGAATTGAGAGAATAAACAGATATTTTGCTTATTTTGTAAGCATTAATCTAATAAGGTATAAATATTCAAATGATGTAATTATCTTTCTCTTAAATACTTTAGGTAATTTCTCTCTTAAATAATTTAGGAAAAAATTCAGGATCTAGTTCGACAAAGATTTCGTTGTAGATTGACGTTCACCTGGAATGCAGCTCCAGATCCAAGTGCGATAAGTAAAGCTCTTTGCAAAGTTTGTAGCCAGCCAGGTGCGACCTCGTCCTTTTGATGCTCTCGATAGCCTCCGCGGGTAGTGGCTCTTCAGTTTCGTAATGCTCGGAGATTTTTTGCAGCATGAATGGTTCGTACAGCCTGTAACCATCGAATATACGAATAAAATTAAATTTTGCACTAAACATCAACGTATTTAATTAATTGCAACACTAATGAGCAACACACAAGAGTGCTAAATGTACAAAAAGAGGAAGTTAAATGAATGGAATTAAATAAAGGGATAACTTTATTTTGTACCAGTTCTCCATGAAGAAATCGCAAATGAATACCGCATCCCATTCCACGAACGACAATCCAGCAATGTCAGAGTACTCGATCGTAGTCAGCAAATGTTGCAAAGCATGGCCAAACTGCAATGTGCAAACAATCGTCGAAGATTAATTATTTTGTCAACAAATCTCGACTATATAAATCAATTGTAATTTTATGAACAACGTAACAGCCTGTTACCTTCTGGAAGAGGACCTGCACGTCCTTGAAGGAGAGCAGAGAGGGCTTGTCGCCTACCGGTGGCGGAAAATTGAAGATCAGGGCGATCAACGGGGTGCTGTTGCCGATTTTGCTCTTGCTTTTGATCGTGGACACCCATCCCGAGTGCTGTTCCTTGAGGAACTTCTGCGTACCTCGGGCATAGGGATCCAGGTAGAAGTTCGCGATCGGCGCCGCGCTGGATCCGTTCAAGTCGAACAGGTCGAAGAACCAGACGTCCTTATGCCAGATATCCGCTTTCTTGCTTTCGACGATCTTCACGTTGAAGAGCGTCTCGATGTGATTGAAGAGACCGGACAGGACGGTCGGTAGCGGAAAGTACGCCCTCCACTTGTTTTCGTCGGAACTGTACAAGCGCGAAATTAGATTAAAGTACTTGAGAATACGTTACTTTATGATATTACATTCGCTATCGCAAATTCGCTGTCGTGGACTTTCAACTTTCAACAAATACAAATATCGAATGTATATCTCAAGTAATACTTAAATTCTACAACGCGCAAAATTTTATATTTTCTTTCAAATAGTTATACTTTAAAATGCTTAAATTGCAAATGCAAAATAATGTTTTAATATGCAAATATAACTTTTTAACGTAGTATTAAAGGTTATATATGTGGGATACTTTTTATGCCGATTTACTTACTTGTACATGCTGCGAAGTTGTTTTCTACCCCAGAATGCAACATCCCATACCCTTAAAGTATCATTGAAATCTCTTGCCTTTGCAAATTCGGTTAAATTTGCGATTTCCTGTTTCTGAACTGGCAATGCTAAAAAAAAAAACACAAAATAATGATTAGTCTGTTATTAAAATAACATCCACATATGCAATTTTAATATATTAATAAAAAGTATATTTTATTTCTCCTAACAAATGTAATTAATAATAAAATGTTCGAATTCTCTTTCTCTCATTAATTTTAACAAATTAATTATCATAAATACTTTAGTAAATTTTCGATTATTTTTCTATAAGTTCTCTGTAGTGTTTTAAGGGACTTTTATTCGCATTGTATTATTAAAATTGAAGATCATTTTTTGCGATCTTACTATATTTCAGCTTTATGATTGCATTGCAAGATATTAATTCGACACGCAGCTTAAATAATTGAAAAATTAATTTATAATTCATCATAGAAATATTATTAATCACCTAAATTTAGCCTCGACCATAGACTGGGTTCTCGAATTTGTGTTATTCATTTATGGGGATTCAGTTCAACTTATTATTGTTTCTCTATTATACTCCCCATTTATAATAAATTAAATAATTACCTGTTTGCCGAAGAGTTTCTAGCGTGTTGTGTAAATTCTCCAGACTGCCGGCCATTTTCGTCTCCATACTCATCTCCGCGTAATTCTTGAATCCTAAACGTTGCGCCTGCTCGGTTCTCCTTCCTCTGAGCTCCTCTAACGTCACGCTGGCCTGAACAGACCTTTCCTGATAATTAGAGCACCGGATGACATCAGCGTTCCAGATCGCCTCCCTCAAATTGCGATCAGGACAATATTCTGATTGAGACAAAAAATATTAAATCGATTAAAATTTTTAAGATCTTAAAAATTTCGCGTTTTATTAATAAAAAAAAAAAAACAAAGGATGTGTTTGTTTTACCCATAAACGGTTGCAGGATATAAGGCTTTAAAGTGATCATCCAAGGACCCATGTAAGGTTGCCTTGGGTTAACCGCTATGGACTTGAGGTAGTCTTCCGGAAAATCCTCCACTATCTCTTTGTTCTGTACTATCATACTGTACACGGCTGTCGAGCTCTAAAAAAAAAAGACCAATTTAAATTTCAGTTTGTTGCTACGCTCATCTCGAGATAAAAATTGCAAATGTTCATTGATAAAGAAGTACACTCTGTAATAACAAAAATAGAATCCCACAATGTACAAAGCAAAACATAATGTTACTTTCTTTAATATAAAGTAGAAAAGAGTCTTCATATATAGTAGTTAGTTCGTTATCTAACTCGTTCGTGTTATAATTATTCTAACAAGTCTATTCCAGATTACGTGACAGAACGGATCTAACCTCGTATTTCGCCTTGTACTCCTTGATTTTTGACATGATGTAGCTCAAGTCGCTCGAATACTTGTCGAGTTCTTTATCCTGCAGCTGCAGGCCGTTCAAGGTCCCCTCCAGCACGTACTTCATGAGCACTCTCCTCTGCGAGTGCGTCAATTTGAGATCCTTGTTGTCCAACACTTCCTTGCACGCTCTGAAGAGCGGCACGCTGCCAAATTTGCTGGCTATGGCTCTCGTGGCACGCTCGTGGATATTCACGTAGCATTTCGTCGGCATCAAGCTCTGATTGCCAAAGTACAAGGTCTTCGCTATGCCCCAAGTGGTCTCTAGAGGAAGATACGCGTCCTCGATTGGATGCAACCAATCATTAAATATATCTAAATCTTTTGTCGCTGGAAAAAATTATAAAAGTTCAAAATTAAAATCACATTGGATCATGTTTCTTTTGATTTAAAATCATATCACAATTTTTTTTATATTATACATTATTTTTTGCTATTATTGCCATAAATCATTTTAAAAAAATCTCATAATATATATTTTTATTACGTCTATTCATATTCAATAAAATTGCATAATGAATTTTTATAAAATTGTATAATGAATTTATAATATACATTATTAAATTATGTTATCAGCATTAATACAAATAAATTCATTTTCTTACCGAATTATATTTTTAATTAAGATTCTCGATATAAAATATTTTTTAATATCAATATTTTAAAAATCATTTTTTGGTTGATATACATATAATACTTACACTCTATTTTTTCCAGACTTTTCATCTTCTCTTCAAAGTCCACAGTTTGTTTTCCAATAGCTGCTATACATTTTTCGATCGTAATTGTGTTAAACTCTGGCAAATTGTCATCCTTCAGTAAAGGATTTTTCTCCGACGATTCCTCACCGATTTCTGGAAGTCTTGACATCGTGGAAAAGAAGCATAAAATTAAAAAAGATGCGTAATGTACAGAATTATAAAAAATAAACTGACGTATCTAATAAAGAGATAATTAAAGAAAAACTGAGAAAGAGGGTATAAAATAATCATATACTCTAAATAATTTAATTATACAAATTATTTTTGAGACAAAGTTTAGTGCAATCATTTAATGGCAATATAAAAATATTAAAAACATAAATTAAACATGTATTCAAGTGACATATATATTTATTTTACATAAATAATTAAATAATACGCAATGCAAACGTATAAACAAACAGATGATGCGCACGAAATATTAAATAAACAATATAAATAGGCAACAAATATATAAATAAATTGAATAATCAAAAAAATATTACGTAAATAACATAAAACGAAAATTTAAAACGCATAATACGAAAGCGTAGATAAGATTTGATCTCAAAACAAAATTATAATGGAAACACGTAAGTAATTAATAAAATTGACAAAAAGAGTACAGTACAAAATGTGTGCGCAATTATCGCGGGAGAAACGTGAAATAATAAGAAAACTCATTGTCAGTTAAGGAGTTGAAGAAACACGCGAGTGTTAGGTGGACCCTTAACCTCTACGTGACAACGGAAAGCGGAACTTACAGGACTATATATCCGTGTCGCTTCGGAATTTTCAAGAAACTCCGTCGCGTTAAAGCGATTCTTCTCCCGAGGAAGGACGCCGCCATTCTACCACGCGAGGATCAATTCTTTTTTAAATCAACGTCAAAAACTCATCATCGCGCACTCAAATTGGAAAAGGTTAACCAAAACCTAAAAGCCGCATGATCGACATATCGAAGTCGTACTTACGATCTATCGATCGATTATACCGTCCCGTGATTATCCAGCGATCACTACATGCATGCGCGACATATAAAAAAAAAAAGTAAATATAAAAATTACGAAAGTAATAAAAAAATAAATAAATAAATATTACGAAAGTTGTGTTAGCTATGTATATGTGTGTATTTTAATCAGGGTTGGATAAGCTAATTTTTTTTTAACTTTAAGTTAAAGTTAACAGTCTAAAAACTTATAGTTAAGAAGGAAAAAAAAGTTTCACATATAATTATATATATATATATAATTATATACAAAATATATCCATATATGTTTCTTTCCTTTGTAAAATTATTCTTTAATACAAAATTGATAATATAATAAGAAGGAAACATAAAAAATAATTAAAAGAATAATTTTTACATTTTTTTTTACAAAAAATCAAGTTTGAAGAAATGAGAAACATTATTCATATATAATTATATATGTACACATTTTTAATCACTTATATATGATTATATAGCTGCAATTTTCCTCATTTCTTCAAACTTGATTTTTTGTAAAAAAAAACAATGTAAAAATTATTCTGTTAATTATTTTTTTTATGTTTCCTTCTTATGACTATCAATTTTGTATTAAGGAATAATTTTCCAAAGGAAAGAAACATATAGACATATTTTGCATATAATTATATAATATATATAATTATATGTGGAACTTTTTCAAAATGTAACTGTAAGTTAAGTTAAAATTATTTAACTTTTTAAATTTTTAACTTAACTTTTATCTTTTGAACTAGCCACTACCCAACCCTGATTTTAATCATGTAACGTGATGTAATGTTTACAATATTTATATCAATATTATGTAACTCCACGTTTTACTATCAGCACGGCTTTCCGCGAACCCGGACTGGAAATTCCCTAGCGAGCGTGTAAACGACACAAAAATCGTCGCCTTTGCGTTCGCGTCTGCCGTCTCGTCCGTCTCGATCGCACTCAAATAAATTTCCTAAGTTTCTATTCGCGAGGTGAAAGAGAATTACGTTTATTAGATGTAATTTGTAAATTATATAATTCAACAGGTAGCTGTTTGTTCGCTTGGCTTTGCGTTCGCGAGAGTCGCGTACACCCCAAACGGGCGGTTGCGATCATCCGGCGACCGACGGCGATCATCCTCGGGGCGCCGACGGCCACCCGCGTTGCGGCAGGCAGCGTTCGCGGACTTTTCGCGGGCGGCTGGGCGCAGCAGCAGCGTCCCGCGGCGGCGCCGCCGCGATGTCGCGGCGCTTTGAGGTTAGGTATCGATCAGTGCGCTGGCGCCGTCACATCGGCAGCAGCAGCAGCGACGGGGACGCGAGAGCGGCGGCGGCGGTGGTGGTGGTGATGGTGTGGTGGCGATGATGGTGATGATGCTCGTCGTGTCACGGTCCCGGCGGGTCCCGCCGAGTCGCCGCGCGAGCTAAGGGGGAGCGCTCCCGGGTGCTGCGAGTCCGCCTCCGCTGACGATGACCGTGTGCTGATCGCGAAACATGGCGCAGTCTATCCTCGACGCACTGACAGGTGAGAGAGACCGCGCTGTCCGTGTCCGCAGCGGGAGAGATAGGCGGGGTTGCCACCGATCCCGGAAACGTCAACAACCCGCGCGGTGCCGCGTCGTCCCGCCTGCGTCGGCACCGGGGACACCGGTGGTGGTCGTCGTCTCCTTCCCGACTCGTCTCGCAATCGCGCGACAGTGTTTCGCGATGTGCTCGGTCCGCACCGAGCGGAGTGCGTGTGTGCGGACTCTCCTCCGTGGTCTTTTAACCCTGCGCTGTTCCGTTGGGGTCTATTTGAACAAAATGTAGCATTTGATATTTCTCACTGATATTTTATTTAAAGACTTTCCTCCGTATTTGATGATTTGTCTGTCAATGCAAGGTTTTCTTTTTTCTGTGAAAAATTTTTATTTCTTATTCTCCATTTAGACCCTTTTGGAGCTGTCTTTCATATTGACCCAAACAATAGAATCGTTTAGTAAATCTGAACACTGGAATCTATTTGAGTGGTCTTTTTAATCCTGCGCTGTTCCGTTGGGGTCTATTTGAACAAAATGTAGCATTTGATATTTCTCACTGATATTTTATTTAAAGACTTTCCTCCGTATTTGATGATTTGTCTGTCAATGCAAGGTTTTCTTTTTTCTGTGAAAAATTTTTATTTCTTATTCTCTATTTAGACTCTTTTGGAGCTGTATCTTTCATATTGACCCAAACAATAGAATCGTTTAGTAAATCTGAATACTGGAATCTATTTGAGTGGTCTTTTAACCCTGCGCTGTTCCATTGGGATCTATTTGAACAAAATGTAGCGTTTGATATTTCTCACTGATATTTTATTTAAAGACTTTCCTCCATATTTGACGATTTGTCTGTCAATGCAAGGTTTTCTTTTTTCTGTGAAAAATTTTTATTTCTTATTCTCCATTTAGACTCTTTTAGAGCTGTATCTTTCATATTGACCCAAACAATAGAATCGTTTAGTTAATCTGAACACTGGAATCTATTTGAGTGGTCTTTTAATTCTGTGCTGTTCCATTGGGGTCTATTTGAACAAAATGTAGCATTTGATATTTCTTACTGATATTTTATTTAAAGACTTTCCTCCGTATTTGACGATTTGTCTGTTAATGTAAGGTTTTCTTTTTTCTGTGAAAAATTTTTATTTCTTCTCCATTTAGATCCCTTTTATATCTTTCAGAGCTATATCTTTCATATTGACCCAAACAACAGAATCGTTTAGTAAATCTGAACACTGGAATCTATTTGAGCTCACTTGGCCAATACTTTGCTAACTTGCTGCAGTGTTGAAATCAGTGATGTATATTGCAATAGTGAGCGAAGGTAATGGGGTCTCGTCGTAGAGAGTGCGGATCTTTGAGGTTTGAAGGGTATATAGAAAATATATAGGCGCCACTGACCTAATCCTTGATTCTCTAGATGCATTTTATTTTATGTAACAGTCTGCGCTTTGTGCTTTTGGAATATCCTGTTTCATGATCTCGAGGCGCACGTAGCTAATATTTTGTTTAATTATTTGATGATTTTACAGATGTCTCGCTGGACGGCTCCTCTGTGCAATCCCTGCTGGACTCGCAAACCTTGATAGCAGAAGTCGAACAGTCAGGTATATATTATTCTTATACGCGAGGAATAGATATTATCAGGCAACATATTTTTTTTATTACATGATATTCTTTCATTGCGTACAGAATTCTATATTGTGTGTTAATGTTTCAAAGGGTGAATCTGGAATCAAAAGCAAGAAGAGAATGTCTGTGATGAACATGGGTTATTTAGATTTTTCTTTCTGAGTTTTAATAAATTAAGAGATCTATTCGAAAAGTACTCTTCTTGTGCAGTAAGATATAACATGTCTCGATGTGACCTGATGTTAGAAATATATTATGGTTTTAAGACTTATGCCTGTTTGTAGTTAACTTTTAGAAAAAGATAAAGAGTAAATTAAAGATTATAGTTGATCTATATTGATAGAAATGTAGATATTATAGTAAAACTGCTACAGCGAAAAGCAAACACTTTGAATCAGGATTTACCCATAAAATATAAATAACATTACATCTACATTACAGATATAAAATGTAAAGTATGTAATCTGTGTAACGTATCATTTATGTAAACAATTAATCTATGAATTTCAAATTTTCGTTAGAGATGGTCAAATTATATTCTGTTTTGCAATTTTAGTTGCCCCTCATTTAGTTCACGATTGGATACATATTAACAATTTTAAAATTACTTTTTTCTCTATTGTATTTAATTATAATAATTCTCTATTGTATTTCAATTTATAATAATTTACATTGCTGCATTGTCTACAAAAAGAAAAGAAATTCGTGTCAACATAACGTAAATTATCCATATAAACGTAATCTTGAAATATATAGTACAACCCTGCTTTGAATATTTTTTTTAAGTTTATTAAATGAGGAAAATTAAATCCTCAACAAATCTGTTTGTATAATTTTGGTTTGAACATAGATTATTTTTGAAGCATTTTTTTGCATTAAGTACGAATTACTGTGTATATTTGTGTATTGTAATTATGTTATTTTGTTTTGAAATATGCTTCAAATATTTGCATTTACATAAATTTACGTAATTATCTTTTGATAATTAAACAAGAGATTAGGCAGGGGATAGAATACACGTTTTAATACAAAACTCTCTGTTAAAATTTGTCAAAATTGTTAAAACATATTTTAACAAAAAATTAAAATATGATTTAAATTCAATTCAAATTTTGCGCTTACCAAAAGATTGTTATTTCAACAATCCAATTTGACACTCAAATTGAAGTAAGTTGCAAATTTAAATTTTAATGATTGAGCCTGTGTTCCAAAATTCATTGCCAGTGCTGAAAATATATATAGTACATGTAACTATAGATATAGATTTTGGCTGGCAGTGATTTTTGGAGCACAGCCCGTGTTCTCAATATATTAACAGCGTCAAATTTGAAGTATATTTAATTATGCTCTCTTATAGAACTGACTTCTCTGTATATGTCTTATGAAAGTAGATTTTCTGAATAAATAGCTCTGACAGTATTTTTTTTATCGCATTGGAAAACGTATATTCCATTTTTTGTTTGATCTATATTAGCTAATTGTTTTGAAAAGAGGGACACATTTTTATATTTACGATAACAGATATTGCTTATAAAACTATTTAATGTGTAACAATATTTTCTAATTATACCTTACATATTCGTTATAATAACTAACGCCAACATATCTTCACCAGCGATTGATCAGGATGAGGAAGATATATTCCAATGCGGCAAGTGCAAGAGCCAGTTTACGTCGCTCCAGATGTTCGTACTCCATAAGAGGGCGCACCAGAGGACGCAGCAGCAAACGGTGGACTTGACTCAGTTCTTAACTAACGACGAGAGTCAGGTGATGCACGTGGAGGATGTCGTTCAAGATGAGTCGCAGTACAATTCGCAGGAAACCTTTCAGCTTGGAGAACCTATTATTCTCGAAGAAACAGACATGCTATTTAGGTATATGTCGCCATTGATAATTGCAATTATAAAATATTATTTATTAAATTTGAACTAAATATTTTTGTACCGCCTTGAATATACAGATCGTTCCTTGCTTCTATAAACGATCTTTCGTTCTTTAATATGCAGTCATCCTTTTTTGAATCTGTGATCCAATTGTTGCAGCGTGGACCAGGAGGCCGCCAATTATTTCATGACGGACTCCACGTTCAGCGTGCCGATCATCTTGAGTACGGAGAATCTGGACGCTTTCGGTGCCATCGAGGCGACGAGGGAGGACTCGTGCGAGGTACCGACGGTACTGCAAAACGACATCAGCTCGCAGGAGGACGCCTCGAGCCAGTCCGAGCATCTTAGCGCCTCGTTGACGGACAACGAGCCATCCCTGGCGGACAACGAGCCGCCTTTAGAGGACAACGAATCCTCTCTCGAGAACAACGAGACATCCCTCCAGGAGAATTCACTTGGTGAAAATGGCATTAGTCGAATGCAGAACTTAAAGGTATTACTATGTTCGTGATTTTCCGTTTCTAATTAAAACAAAAAGTAAAAATTGTAAAACTTGATTCTATGAATTTTAAATTAAACTATAATAAATGTCCTGAAATGTTATGAAATTAATTAATTCTTGAAATCGTAATAATTAAATTATTAAATTATAAATTAAATAATGAAATCTTTAATGAGACGCTTTAATTATAATAACAAATATAACTAAATCTGCTTTAAATAATTTTCTGAAATGCAATTTTTTAATAAATTAATACTACAAAATATATAAATTACAGAGATTAATATAAACTTTTTCATTTTTATATTAAGATACATCTGATTACTTTCATTGCAGTATAAATGCGGTTACTGCAACAAGCAGTTTGCGAAAAAATTCTACTGGCAACAGCACGAACGTTCTCACACTGGAGAAAAGCCTTATCAGTGCGTGGTGTGTGGTCGTGCATTCGCGCAGAAGTCAAACGTGAAGAAGCACATGTCCTCGCACAAAGTATGGCCTGGCACCGCCATTCATTCGTTACCACCAGAGGTAAGAAATTTGTCATTAAACTAATTATACATATATTAAGACTACTTTTGAATTTTTAAATGTATTTTTGCAAGAATAAAAATTTTTATTTTGTAATATAAGGTTATTCTAAAGAAAACCTTATATTGTATTTTATAGCCCGTATTGTAATCAATTGTTTGAAATATTACAATAATTTTATATTTTTAAGGCACAAAGGACATTGAGCAAAATTTAATTTAATTTGAATATATTTTTTCACTCAATAATATCGACATTTCTCATTTTCATTCGTTACCATTACTTTTTATACATCATTTTAATTATATTCTTCCGAAACGACTTTATTAGGCGCCTCCGGACGGAAGCATCGATCGCACGTACCATTGCCAGTTCTGCAAGGAGACGTTTGACTCGTACAAAGCTCTGAAAGGCCACCTGATCGTCTCGCATCTGGCGCTGAAGGTGTACAAGTGCGTGCAGAGCAGCTGCAGCATGATGTTCTCCGATCTGGAGGAGTTCCTGGAGCACACGCGCAGCCACAAGTGCTCGGAATACCGGTGCCACGTGTGCGGCGAGGTGTTCAGCACCCTGTCGGACCTCGGTCGCCATCAGTACGTCCACTCCGTCCAGAAGCAGAAGACCACGGAGAAGTATTACTGCTGCTCGACCTGCAAGTCGTCATTCTCGAATCTGGAGGCGCTGCAGCACCACAAGGAGACCACCACGCACAATTACGCGTGCCTGCACTGCGGCAAGAGCTTCCTCATCGAAAGGTTCCTGCGCCGCCACCTCAAGACCCACTCGGCGTCGGCGAGATTCGCCTGCGAGGATTGCGGCAAGGCGTTCAAGACCGAGCAGTATCTGGCCAATCATAAGCTGATACACAGCGAGGAGACACCATTCACGTGTCCGGTAAATAAGAATAATTACAATGATGATAAAATTACGGATTTTGCATTAATAATATTCGGCATATGTTTGCAAAAAATGGATACATCTTGTGGAAGTAAAAACCGCGTATTTAATATGTTTAATAAAATGCCAAACAATTTCCGCAATCAAGTAAATAGATTATATTGCAAATTATAATCTTTAGATATGGATATATATTTCCTTTCAACAGCATGTAAACAATTTATATAAACTGAAATATAGCTACATGAGTATAATTAGGGATTTTGCATTAATAATATTCGGCATATGTTTTCAAAAAATGGATATATCTTGTGGAAGTAAAAACCGCGCATTTAATATGTTTAATAAAATGCCAAGCAATTTCCGCAATCAAGCAAATAGATAATTTTTCCTTTTAACAGCATATAAACAATTTATATAAACTGAAATATAGCTACATGAGTATAATTAGGGCTTTTGCATTAATAATATTCGGCATGTGTTTTCAAAAAATGGATATATCTTGTGGAAGTAAAAACCGTAAAAAAAAAATTTAATATGTTTAGTAAAATGCCAAGCAATTTCCGCAATCAAGCACATAGATTATTTTGCAAATTATAATCTTCAGATATGAATATTTTCTTTTAACAGCATAGACAATTTATACAAACTAAAATATGGCTACATATTGTTTATTGATTAATATTATATATTTGAAAATGCAGGATTGCCCAGCCAGATTCAAGCGGAAAGATCGACTGGGCCGGCACATGCTGATCCACGATCTGACGAAGAGGCTCAAGTGCCCGTTCCGCAACTACTTGGGCTGTATGAGCGAGTTCTCGCGGCCGGACAAGCTCAAGCGGCACCTGCTGACGCACAGCAATGTCAAGCGGTTCAGTTGCAGCCACTGCAATCGCAACTTCCATCGGGCGCAAGCTCTCAAGCATCACGAGATGAACAAGCACAGCCTTAAGTGCGACATCTGCTCCCACGTGAGTCCCGATTCTCGATTCACTCGAAAAACTCTAATCGGATAGTTCTTCGACGGCTGACTATTAAAATCCTTACATGGCAGGCCTTTAAGACCAAGGAGCAGCTGGTTACTCACAATTGCGAGCAATCGAGCGAGACCAAGAAGCACACGAGCTCGCAGCTACCGAAAAAAGCGTCCGGTTCGTTTAAGCCGAGGAAGCCCACCCCAAAGAGACAAACAATATCAAAGACTGCAATCCCGCTTGCCGACAAGGAGAAATTAGAAAAGCTTAAGGCTGATGAGATGGAAAGAAAAGTAATTAACACATCTTAGATCGCTCTCTTCTCAGTGTATTACTTTCTGCTTTCACTTTTTGATCGCAATTTAATCTTCCTGCTTCTAATTATTCTACTTACAATTTTTGTCTTTAATCTTGAATCTTGCGTCTTTTTTTTTCTTTTTCTTTGTGTCTTGTGATCATATTAAATTCTCTCAATTGCAGATCGCCTCCGAAACATTCAAATCTGAGAGTTTCGACGAGGAATCCAGCATAAAAACGGAGGGTCCTCCCGTCTTGAAAGTCGAGTCGACCGGCGGTGAATTGAACGAGCGATCCGACTCGCCAGTAATGGATTTCGAGAGCGATTTCAAGCGCAACATGGATTTCTATTCGCCCCACGCGAGCGAGTAGAGTTTTGCAATATATACATATACATACACACGCATACACACACGCGCGCGCGCGTATATATATATTTTTGATTCGTATTTAAATTGTACATCAATTAGGACGTAAATGAATCGTCGTAGCATGTGCAATGGGATCATCGGCGGCGAAGACGCAAGTTGCATTTTATATTCTCGCGTACGGTATTTTGTAGTTTACATATCTGTGATAATTGTATTATAAATGCTCTATTGATATAAGTAACTTATATATATGTATACATTTGCGCGCACATCGAAGATACTTCGGTGTCGCCGATTTTGATTCTTCTATGAAAGAACCCGTCTCGTATAGGCACAGTTAGTAGATATAAACTGATGTAATTGGAACGAGTCTACCCTTTCGAACACTTTCGTTCGCTGAATTTTTTTAATTACGATATTACAAGATCGTATGTACGATATCAGAGCTGTAACGAAGTATTTGACATCTTTTTAATTTATTTGTTATAAAATATGATAAATCTCTAAAAAAATAAGACGAGAAGTCACAAATGCAAAAGATGTAAAATAACTTTTAAGAAAGAAATATCAATTTTATGAAATAGCCAAAGCTTGTATTGTAACTCTATCCCTGAAGTCTTTCCTCTAGCGCTCGAATCACGAATTAATCGCGGCATTCCCTCCAACTTTAAAACTCTATAAGTAATCCTGTCCATATTAATTTATCCACTTAAACGCAAATTAATATTTATATGTAGCGCCTAAGTGTTCTTTCGCATGAAAAAGATCGTGGGGTTTATACCTCCAGCTCAAAACCAATCCAATCACTCTGTTGTGCAAGCTACTATCTTGTGATAATACTTGCGATATTTGAAAGGAAGCGGTCAGCGCGAAACCGCAATCGGTCTCTCGAAGATTAAGTACAAACGGTCTTATATGCTACTGCATAATGTAGAATCGACGCTTTCTTAGTTGCGCGTTGCGAATTATATGTAGTTGCTTAGTTAACCGAGTCAAAGGAATCATGCCGTGTCGCAAAACGTATGAGATTAACAATCGGGAGCAAGGCGAGGCCGCTCAACGGGATCAGTCGTACAGAAGCTGCCTCATCGCCCTGCTCATCTTCTTCTTCATATGCCTCATCCTTATCCTCGCCTGCGTACCCTGGAAAATGCAGAACCGAAGAGGATACAAGGATTCACATATCGAACATGAACCACAGGTATGCTGTCGAGGATAATTGTAGACAAATTGTAGATATACAAGAAAAATATATCAAAACTAGGAAAGGCGATTTATTTATTAATAAATCTAAAGAAATTTCACAGAAGCCGTTACAAACTTGTTTCTGTTACAAATTTTACGCGTAATTTTCTTAATTATGTTGATTCAATTATCTTGAGACACAAACATTTTAAGCAAAAAATTTCTATCAAAGAAAAACTAAAATAATAGTAATATGTATATCTTTAAAAATTTAATCAGATATTTTCTGAAATGTTTAACATCATTTTAAATTTATTATATATAATTATTACATTTTTATATTTATTATTAATAAACTTACTTATACCCTTAAAATATTTTATTGGGTATCTTGAATATAGCATTATCCTCAAGAACGCACAAAGGAGGCGACAATCACGACAGTTACATCAACGATAGACAAAACAGTTCTAACAACTCGGATAATCCCAAAAACGGTAATTACATCCATTGTGGAAAACAGATCAACAGAAGATACCAGTGTCATTACTGAAGCCCCTTTGAAGAAAAATGTTAAAGGATCCCGTCATTTCGAGCGCTTGAAAAGTAAGATGAATGTAACGGAAGTAAAGTCGCCTGCTTCTGTATCTTCTCAAGAAGATACTGAAGAAGACTACACCACGAAGGAGATCCTAGAAAATGTAACATCTACAGAAGAGAGCATCGGCTTGACTACATTGCCACATGACATTGTGACCGATGATAATGATTCAATATCATCAAATGGACCAGTCGTTAGCACCACTGCGAAACACGCTACAATTGTCGATATTATGGAGGACGTTATGACTTCAAAATCCGCTAAGGAATCTGCAAGCGATACTACTGGTGGATATTCCAGCTTGGATAAATCAGAAGTCGAATTCGTGACTAATAATGTTGCAACTCCAACATTGTTAACGGAGAATTCTACTGCAAAATATGAGAGATTAAGAATTGATGTCGATAATGTCACAGTTTCCACAACGCCGGATCTTCGGACTGATCTTGCAGGAAGCACAAGTGCTAAATATTCCTCCGATAAAAATAATTATTCTGAGAATTCGCAATTCGAAGTAACGAGTGATATTATTACTTCAACTCAATCAGACCCTGAGGAAAATAGAGATACTGAAAATTATACAACAAAACACTTAAACTATGAGGAATCTACAGTCACAGATCAGTATAATTCAAAATTAATTGATGAGATGGAACACTTAAATTATGAGGAATCTACAGTCACGGAGTACAATTCGACGTTAATTAATGAGACCGAAACGAGAGAGACCTCCCCTGCCACAACAAATTATACTCCACTCATGGATGAGAAGTTCTCTACAAATGTTAAAAACGTAACATAAATTTAATACACTGAAATTGAAATTTTGCTTTTAATATTCAATATCAATTTTTATATAGATAATTTTAATTTGTTATACTTTTAATATATATATTTCTATATTTTTTTTAACATAGAAATAGCTATAATTAATTTTTATATTATACATTAACTTTTTATATCAATATTTTTGTGGAATTAATATTTAATATATGACCTTTATATAGATAGATAGATAATTAAACTTTTGTATAGATTTTATCAAATCTGTGAAATTTATATTAATGTCTATAATAATATTTAACTCTACAGAAAACTGAAGACATAATGAATGAAACGAGTATAAAGAGTATAAAGAGTTCTACTACTGAAAAATACAATGAGACTTCTGATAGAATGGAGAAATACAGCGTATCTTCCATATACAATTATATCAACACGAATACTTCTGTTTCTTATCACACAATCAGCACCTTGCCAGTAAATTACGAGACGAATCTTGCGACCACGGCAAGGACCACACTTCCTAACGAGAACACGAGCGTTTGCGAGACAGGACACTGCAAGCAGATTGCCAGCAGGATGCTGTCCTACATGAATCACTCGGCCGATCCTTGCGACGATTTCTACGAGTACGCTTGTGGTGGTTTTGAAGCAAACCCACAGCTGATAGACGGAGATCTAGTTCGGAGAGCTAGGAATTACCAACGAATCACCAGTAAATTTTGATAATCGCTAATAAATTATTAATCACTTATTGATAGTTCAAATAGCTTCATTATTATTATTAAATATATGCAAGTCATATCGGAAAGTATTAATTAAAAGAAAATTTGATTAGCAGTTGAAAATAATTATTGAATATTTTTGCATATCTCTTTCCGTGATAATTGTTTTAAATAATTTTAAGTCGATCACTTCATTGTTAGATATATACAAGTCAGGAAACATTATTTTTTTCCAGAAAAAAATTAACTAGCTATTGAAAATAATTATTGAATATTTTTATGTATATCTCATTTTATTATAATTGTGCTTCAAATAATTTTAGGTCAGATGTTAAAAGAGAAACGCGAGTCGAACGTGAATTCGACTTTCGCGACGTATTACGACAGCTGTGTGCAATACGAAAGAAATATGAATTTCAGTGAAAGAATAAGAATGGGTAAATTAAAGATATCAAGCTTATATCTAATAAATAGTCAATAATTTTGGATAAAGATTCACGTGAATGTAAAAATAATAAAATTATAAAGAATAAGCATTGTCAGTTGTTGATCAATTTTTATTGCAGCAAATGACGCATTAAAAAATGTAGGAGAATTCTATATATCTGACACGTGGCCTGATAAATACGCAAGCTTCACCAATTTAATCGCCCAATTAATATTACATCACAGGTGAGTTCTGAAAAAAATTCGTTGAAATTATCATAAATTAGGATTACTTCGCAGCGCTCTTTTATTTGACGTCGTGCCAGAATTGGATGAATATCGTCCGAACAGTTTCACGTTAAAGATAGGTCCTACGACATATGAGAGTCCTTTCAAAGCGGAATACGTGGAGGATCCGTGCTTCAAGGACACGTTCGAGACGAAAGGACAGCACGTGGATCTCGAAATTTTGTACAATAATTATAAAAAATGCAAGGTATAAATCGATTAAACTATCATATTGCAAATTAATTATTAACAAGAACATTTAAAAAATTGAATTTTATTAATAGTGAAATGAGAAATAAGAAATAAAAAACAATTTTGCTTTTGATTTTATAAATCTTTTTTACAGTTTCTTAATTTTTCTAATTTAGCTAATGTTTTTTTGTTAATAAATTTCTGTTGAAATTCGTAATAGAAAAGTAGATAAGAAATATAGATAATTATAAAATATAGATTAAACAGTTAATAAAATGAATTAATAGAAAAACATGTGTAAAAATTAAGTAAATAATTATTCTTCTTTCACAGAATGATACGAGCGAATTTATGAGATCTATTAGGAAAGCGCTGACTGAGCTTAATGTTTTTAAGAATTTAAATGACAGCTACTTAGAATGGAAATATAATGAAAATGTACAATCCGAATACATAGAAAAAACTATTCACGTGATCGATTCCGTTCTAATGCAAGAGTACTTTTCGGTAACTAAATCTCTGCCGTTCCTAGTGAAAAATTTTCTTAGAATTCTGTACATAATTTTCCTGAATTTCTACATAAATTTTATTATTTTTACATAAAATTTCTCAGATGTTTTATAAGTTGATATATTTTTCAGAAATGCTGAAAAAGTCTACACCTTTCCTAGAATTCTTTATATATACTTATGTGAATTTTGAAATATGATTTTAAGATTTTTAGTTCTATAATTTCACAAGATAGTATATAAAATTTAAAGAAATTTAAAATATGTTTTTTAAAATCTTCATAAATTTAAAATATAAGAAATTCTAAAAAATATGATATGAAAATTTTTTTCATCAGGGATAGCTTCTAATATAATCCTAATATAATTCTAATCTATATAATTCATTAATAAAATGCTATCTTAATTGATTGCACAGAATTTTCCGTCCAAGAGTGAAATACGAGAAACATATTTGATGAACAATTACAGCAAAGTCAGTTTGGAAGAGTTGCAAAACAGCGGCTCTCTCGTAAGTGAAAACGCAGAGAATTTCAGTGATTTCTCTGTAAATAAAAAAAAATTGTGAAATTAAATGTTTAATTGTAATCTAAGAAATTAGAATAGAATTGCATTAACAGCTTAATTAATTGCTTTCACTTCGACTTTTCGCAGATAAATTGGGCGCTATTAATTCACTCATTAACAGATATGAGCATGATGACTAACGAGAGTGTTCAAGTTTATTTCCATGCCGCATTGACTGAAGGTTTACGCAAACTAGAAGAATATGCTAAAAAGGATAGTATAGGTCTCAACAATGCGATAATGGCATTATACGCGCACAAGCTTTATCACGAGGTAAATTACACGTTAAGATACTTCGCTTTCAAATGTAATAAAATAAAAATACATATATAAATTTAAATGAAATAAATATAAAAGTATATTATAAATAATTTAATAAACAGAATTATTTTTTACAATTTTACATTTTATATTGACAAAAATTATCATTAATTTTATTGAAATTTTATTGAAATGGATTTTTTACAGCTGGTCTTGCCGAAACACGATAATGTGAAGGATCATTGTCTGCACGTGGCTACCTATCTTTTACAGCTGGAAGCGTCCAGTTTGTACATATCGTCATTTACCGATCACGAAATAATACAAATGAATAGAATGGTAAGCGAACTTCAAGTATAAATAAAATATATGAAGTGTAAATAAATGTCAAATTTTTTGAATTTACAAATTATATTAATAGATGGAAAAGACATTCGACGAGTTGAAACAAGTGTTATCGATTAAAACGCAAAAAGCGCTATGGGCGAAAAAGGAAGGACGAGAAGAATTGTTAAAAAAGATCAACAGCCTGAAGCTCGTACTACCTGTTGCTTCCTATTTCAAAGACAGAGACTCGCTATATAGCGTATATAATGTATCAGAGGTAAAATATTTTTCGTCGCTATTATTTTATTGAAAATAAATCGATATTGAAGGCAACTCATAGGAGATGAAAATCTAGAATGTGAAAAACAAGAAACAAACGTTATATGAATATAACGTGTTTTTATGAAATTTACACATTTGGACTAATGTACTATACATTTTTTTGTTACTTTAGATTCTGGATTTATTTCCTGTGTTTGACATATAATTAAAGATCACGTGTATCTTAGTTATTTTAATTACGCTCTATATATTGATACAATCGAATTTCAGAAACGTCTGACGGATAATTACTTTGAAAACTCGATGATTCTACTAAAAAGATACAGAGTTCTAATGTACATCGAATTAAGACGACAAGTTGGCGATCCAAAGCAAATGTAAATAAGACAAATTAATTCACGATCAATTAATTAATCTAATTTAAATAGGTTCAAATCTTCGATGTTTAAACTGTACAAATTCATATATTTCATTAAATTATTGTATTGCCACAAGGAGACTCGTATAAAGCTTAATTTTAAATCAAAATCTTTATGTTTAACTTCGGGAGTTTTATATTTCCAATTTTTTTAAACCCTTCGACTTAGAAAATGCGACTCTTGGACTCTCTCTAAGTTTTTATTATCTATAAATTACATTAACAGTTGGACGTATTACGCTACACCATTCCAGTCGAAGGCTCGAGTAATCTACACTCAAAATCTTATCGTCATTCCTTACGGTATCATCGATTGGTCCTTAATAAACGACGAATTATCTTTCAATTATCTTCTGCTGGCAACGCTTGGGAATTTAATAGCTCATCAGATCGCCCATCATTTCGATACAAACGGTAAACAATTACAACGTACTAATCGTACAAATATCCAGAAGTCTTATAAATCATTAATAACTACGAATATTTTTCAAAAAACTTTCTTATCATTCTTAGACTATGCAACGATAGTATTCATATTAAAATTTAAAAAAAATAGAAAATTGAGATTTTATTTAAATAAATTAATGTAAATTACAAGGACCACGATATTGAAATATTTTAAAATAGAAGCTTATTGCATAATATTGACTTAAATTAATATGAATCACGTTTTTCTTTTTTTTTTTTAATTCTTTGGCTATCCGAAACATTCTTTGTAACAGGTATACACTACTGGAACCAAACCAGGAATACTCAGGATTCCCTGATGTACGAGAATGTATTCACAGACACTAATTTCGATGATTACATCAACTGCCAAAAGGAGAACCTGTACCAAGGACTTATGAACATAACTTTACCCTTCACTGAGCAAACAGTGTCCTTTAGGGTAAGTTACATTGCTCGAGAAACGCTTAATCCCATAATGCATAAGTTTTTCCTCGTTGCAAGATACGATAAATAACAAAATGGGAGAGGATTTTTTTTTCTCAGAAAGATTCCGTGCAATAAAATTTAATAAACGTGGTGCTTTTCTTGCGTATCGCTTGATTTATTGAATCGTTCGCAGACGCGAAACGTCGACATGTGTAAATATTTCTAGATCCCGCGGTTGACCTTGAACGAGCGGTTGTCTGAAATTATGGGACTCAGACTAGCCTATGATACTTTGGCTCTCGCGAGGTCGGACGCGAAGAGACTACCGTGGATACAACTCCGCACCGACCAATTATTCTACCTCGCCTACGCTCAGGTACTGTTCTCACAGTTCGTTTTTACATTAACAGCAGTTTCGTTTAGGGGGAAGGGGGAGGGGGGGGAGTGACCCCTCTCTCGGCCCGCGGGGCATCCCGGAGAATCCTGCGGACCTGAAGCCATGCGTCTACAATACTAGAAAATCCGCTCCGAGATCCGAAATGGAATTTAACTAATTGATCGATCGGTCGAATCGTTCCAATATAATTTAATTATATTTGTTAATTACACGCAAGGCCTAACGGAAGTCCGAGGATTCGCGAGGATCACGGTCGTTTCCTCGAAACTTTTAACCGTCCGCCGAGTCGTCCCAGATGATCAACGTCTCCCTCTTCTCGTTGCAGACGCGTTGCACGAAGACGCCGCTCGCATCGTCGTACGTCTCCGTGCACGAGAGCGAGGACCTGCCGAGCCGGATCCGCGTGTTCGTCGCCGCGTCGAACGACAAGCTCCTCGCCGAGGCGTGGAACTGCCCGCTCGGCTCGCAGATCGCGCCCAACGACGTTTGCAGCGTGTTCCCGTACATAGAGACCAAGGAGACCGCGATGCTCCCGGAGTGAGGGGGGGGGGAGGGGGGAAGGAGGAGGGATTGTTCGCGGAAAATACGAACTGAACGGGCACACCCGCGGACGTTGCGATCCAGCAGACGAGCCGGTCGGCCCGGGCGAAGTCGTCCGCGAAGCGGGCTACTCGAAACGGGACACGGAAACAAAACTCGGATTCGTCTATATCCGTGCGAGATGTTCGCGTATAAACGTCTTCGATATGCAGTTTTGAAATCGAAATTGGAAACACCGAGCGTCAGTTTCGCCACGCGGTTTTATCCGCAATTGATGCTGTCTCTAAAGTCTATTAAAAAAAAAAAAAAAAATTGAAAACATGCGTTTTGCTTCTGTATTCCTCAATGTATAAAGAGATTCTCATTTCACGTACAATAGAAACGTGTGTCTTAAAAGTTTTAAAAGCGATGAACACGTTGCCGCAAGCGTGTCGTTTGCGAGGTAACGTCACAATTAACATTATAAGCTAACGTTAGAGAGAAAATAGAGCGCGAACAACGTAATTGCTGAACGAATACGCAATCGGTAAACAGCTCTTACGCGGAATTCACATCGAACTTTGACCGTACGCTAAATTGGAGCGTCCGCGGTTCCGGTAATAACAACGCTCTCCATTCACTCTGAGGAACAAAAGTAATAACAGCTTTGGAGGTCACTCATACCACGTCAATCAAAACAATCGCACACACGCGTCATCATCCATCCCACTCTTACGCGCGACTGCCCTATTCGACTAGAAAGTATAATTAGTGTCCACAGTTCACCATCAAACGGTTCTCTTCACTTTTTCTCTCACAGTTTCTTCTTATCCAACTCTTCCACGGATTTCGTACGACGAGCCATATTCCCTGAAATGTACAGATACATCGTATGTAATAGCACACATCGGACTCGCTCCAATGTCGACTGAGTTGTGACATTTGAATGAGAAATTTTTTGAATTTATTTCGATTTAGAAAACATAATAGACATAGAATGGGAAAAACAGAATTACATAACACATGGGGATAAAATATAATTAAAAGGAAAAAAATATTTAAGTCATCCACATAAGATTAATTTTTGAAGAAATATGTATATTTTAGAATTTAAAGAAAAGACTAAGAATATAAAAGAGTGGTTTAGTTTTCAGAAATTTAAAAATTAGAGTGTTTCACGACTCAAGAAATCGAGAATGCAAGAATCCAAGATTCGGGAATCTAATATTCAAAGATTTGAAATCTTAAATTTCAGAAATTCAGGATAAAAACATCTGGCCGTCGTAAATAATCCTGTGATTTATCCGGATGATTTGATCGTTATTTTTTATTATTCAAGTCATCGATAAAAATAAAATAGCCGAGCTAGGATATATTATACAATGAACAAATCACGAAATGTCAGGATGATCGACAGTGGCAAGTAACAGGACAAACGCAATCGGCAACAAATGATTAATCAAGTGTCGCAAACTCAGTAGATTGTTGCAAACCACCAAGCGATCGCAACATCGTACGATGCGCAATCCGTTAACACATACCGCTTACATCCGTGTCAAACTTGTTCAAATGGGAGACAGACCGTCTTATAGTGGCTTTCTTTCCCGTCTGCAGTGATCAGCGCCATGCATTTGAAAGGAGCAACAAGAGTTAGTTACAACAATCAATCAGCTATTGACGAACAACGCTTATCTAGGTGACACGTGAAATCACTGTATATGTAAGTTTGCGCCGAAAGAAACAAAAAAAAAACGAGAAATTTATACGACACTTCCATTTGAAATTATTATACAATCATCTTTCGTTTCCTTTCCTATTTTCTCCGATGAAATCGGTAGAAATACTATAATATTTTTCCTAAAAATCCTACTTCCGGAGGTTTAAAGAAGAGGATCTAAAAATCTGAAACACGCGTTTGTACCTACCTCAAAGTACTGATGCCACAAAACGCAGCCGTAGACGCAGAGAACGGAGACTAGAGACTGGCATAGCAGCCAGAGGAGGATATTGAGAGCCTGAGTGCGCTCAAACAGGGCCGCGCCATGGCGTATACACAGCAAAGCTTCTGTCACCATGATTGCTCCGTAAACCCAACATTGAGTTCCCACTCGACTACACGTCGGATCAGTCACGTACATGTAATACTGCCTGTAACATGTTTATGACAACAAATGCTTATTAAAATACTTAATACTAATAAATACTAATAAATAGATAAATTTAGTAATATGCAAGATAAAGTTAGATTAGAAACTTGAAGTATCAATTATACTCTTGTTCAAAAAATATGGCATCATATAACAATATTATTCATTCACACAAATTGTATAATATTTAATAATACAACATCTTCAAGTAATTTTCGAAATTTCAATATGACATTCATATGACTCAAATGTAAAATTCTAAAGCGCTCAAAATTTCTACGATCTGGCAGCTAATCTCATTTTCATTGAATGCCACATTCATTGTGCCCTTTCTGCTCACCTAACGGACGGCGCGACTATGACGCCGATCAATACTAATCTGGCCACGACGAACGGATGGGATGGCGGAAACTCGTAGACGTGCTTCAAGAAGAACGTATTTAGCTCGGAGACCTGCCAGAATATCACTAGCTGGCACAGAGCGACCAGTCGCATGTGCGTGCAAGTTGGATCCAGCCATCTGACAGATGTCCAACTGCCAGGAGTAAACTGCAACATTGCTCTCTTCAGCTTCCCAGTGGTGCTCTCGATGTCACGAATGCTGACCCACCTGTATTCAGGAGACAAGTGTAAAAGTATTCAGTACTCTTTAATGCTTTTCGTTAAGAAGAAGGAAAAAGACTTTCTCCTTTGTAAAACAAAAATATTTTTCTACAAAAAAAGAAATGAAATTCTTCTGCATGAAAAAAGTAAATTCTTTATTACGAAAGATAAAATTTGAAAGATATTCAAATCTGAAGGTTGAAACCGAGTTCTTACTTGTATTCCCTCATCTCCAATATGGAGCAAATCTTCAGGCCGACCCAAATACCAAGTCCATTGCACACTAGAACGTCCAGAATCAACGCGTCCCACCAGCACTCGATAAAGTTGGGCAACAAATGAGCAAAGGCAATCTCCGTCACCTCCCACATGATGCTGATGGCCCAGAGGATACCGAGGTGGCGTATCAGAATGGCCTTGAAGGCCCAGCCGAGGAAGTGGGCCAGTGCGAACACGTCCAGGTGATTCCAGATCTTCTCCACGGTGACGTCCGAGCAGTTGACGCCGTACTCCTTGTCCATGTCGATGTGGAAGGAAGCTAAGCCTGGATCCACCCACACCAGGATCCTCCTGACCGTCTCGTAATTTTGGAACAGCAGAAACAGCAGGCCCATCAGATAGAGGACGCTGCAGCCGAATACTATCCGCCACACCACGGGATGGGGCCTCGTGAACGGACCGTTGGGGAATGTCAAGACAGATACGATGAGGAAGAAGAAGACGACGCACAACATGCCCGCCCACATGTTGTCCTCCACATTGGTGGTATTTCTGAAAGAGATGTTTTTTTTTAGATAAGTAATAAATGCGTAACGCGTACCATACTTACTCCGACGCAATAGTGTGACACAATAGTGTGCGACTGTTGTGAATTACATTTATATAAATTTTCTCGCCAATTGAATTATAAACGGTAACCGAAACTAGAGTAATCCAAGTTGCAAAGTTCACCTGCCTGCGTTTTATCAGCCGTGATAAAAACATAATTGATACATATTTTTCTATATCTGCTACATTAAAAAATAGGAATTAATAATATAAGCCTAATCAAACTCAATTTCAATCTCTGGCAATGATTAGAACTGCTGTATAAACAAAAGTATAAAAATATTAAGCAGAATTGATGGTGCAACGATATGTTACATAATACATAATATAAGTCAAACAAAAGCATGAATGGCTTATAATAGACAGGCCAAGGACAGATTACAATCGTTTATACAGAATATTTATATAGAATTACTTGCATATATTTGTATCATGGAAAAAATCTATAAAATTTATCTCACAATCAGAGAAAATTACAATAAACTTTTTTTTCTTTTTTACCGGCGTTTTCTCGCGCATAAAAAGAAAAACACGATCCTCCTGTATATAATAACATACAAGGGTTGCATCATTGAAAGCATAATACATATTCTATACTATCGTCGCCAAGTTCAGCGGAATAAGAGAATTATCTTATCGAAATTAGATACTAATCTGCTCGTAACGGATATAAATGTAATTGCGCTCAGAAAAATCCAGCCACTCGCGTCACGTGGTACGTTAATTGAATGGTGTGTATGTATTTACGTCGCATAAAGGTAAAACGCGAGGGAGAAGATCGAGAGAAATGCGAGATAATAATTCGCGTAATCCGCGAGGGGAACTGAAGGGACTGAAGGGCCGCGGGTGAGGCTACCTGGTGAACACCGAGTATATAACGGCGCCGATGGAGATGAGCAGCAGGGTGATCGTGTGCGGTTTGTAGAAGAACTCGAGGGAGATGTCGTCGACCGGCCTCTCGTTGATGCTCGGGAAGCTGTCGGTCCCGGTGCGCAGCCTGTGCTCCTCGGCATGGTCGACGACGGTGTTGGCGACGGCGGCGGCGGCGGCGGCGGCGGCCGCCCTAGCATGGTCACCCTCGTGCATCGCTGTCGGCATCCTTCCCGCACGATTGTTGCCTGCCTCGTTCTCAGTCTCGTTCCACCATTGGCAAAAACGGACACGCGGTGGTTCCTCGCGCCGCACTTCGTCCGCCCTACTCCAGTCCTACGCGCCAGTCCGCACTCTACAAGTCCACACGCGCGATGCGTGATTCACCGGATTCACACGCACGCCTGCGACCGGACGCGATCCGACTCGCGTGAACCTGCCTGCGCCTTGCGTGCGCGCGGCGCGTCAACAACTCGCTCCGGCGGCGACCGCGCGCAACTTCACGCCGTTGAGCGCGCGCGATTGGCGGGCTCGCAAACGGAGAAAAGCGTGGGGCTGCGTTCCAGAAATTTCACCTGGGTGCATAGATATCGTTTTGTCTTTAGTTAATATTTGATGAATGACAAGGATAAAACGATGTAATTCGTGAATTCTTGAATGCAGTTATGAATAAAGGAAGTTTATATTAATATATGAATAAAGAAAGTTTATATTATTACGTGGCCGCGTAAAAAAAGTATGTTTTAAGTTATATGTTGTACATACATATAGAATGCCAAAATTTTGATAATAAAGTTCCGAAAATTTTTTTTTTTTTAATTAAAAATAGTTAATGCAAATGAATAAAAATATTTGATATGCATCAAGAATAACATGACTTTTTTTATTTTTTTATATAATATGTATGTACCTCTGAGACCATTTTATTGTTATAAATTATTTTAACAAGTTTGAAATTTTTGGAACGCAAATTATTTCAGACCATATAAACTCTCTTTTAATTTAAAGGTTAATGATAATGAAATACATGATTTTACAGATTAATGATAATGAAATACATGATTTTAAAGGTTAATGATAATGAAATACATTCTTAAAATCTGGTCAAACTTTTCAGAAACAGAAATTTATTAATAAATTCTTTCCACTCCCGGGAAAAAAAGTTTTACATATAATTATATGCAAAATATGTCCATATAGATTTCTTTCCTTTCGAAAATTATTCTTTAATACAAAATTGATAATAAAGAAGGAAACATAAAAAATAATTTAAAAAATAATTTTTATATTGTTTTTTTTTTTACAAAAAATCAAGTTTGAAGAAAAGAAAAATTGTTCGTATATAATTATATATGTATATTTTTAATCACTTATATATGATTATATATGAGCAAT